>NC_033800.1:150108897-150204007 GCF_001876935.1 Asparagus officinalis | reverse complement strand
TTGCCAACCATAATTGCCACTAGCGTCGCCCTCTTGCGTTACGACTAAGTTTCCGTCGTCGAGTAGTTTTGCCACCGGACGAGTCAGTTGGACGGTCGGGTTTTGACTCGACCAGGCGACTGTCGTGGAGTTCGGGGCAGCGATGGCAAGCCTTCCGTCGTGGGTGACGGATAGGAGGCCGGTGGAGCTGACGAGGGGGTTTGCGCGGTGGCGACCCAGAGGACGGTGACTGTGAGATTTTGTTGTACCAGAGCCGACGTACGGTTTGTTGAGTTCGGCGGGGTGAAGAAGCCAATGCGAAGGTTTCGCCGGCAGAAGACTAAGGTCTCGTTGTCCGCTAGGGGGTCGCCGGGAGTTATGGTGTCTCTGGCTGTGGCGGTGGGCGAGGACAGGATGAGGAGCACTAAAACTTGTAGGAATGATCTGGCATTGCTTGCCTCCATCGTTGATTCTTTCGTTTGCAATTCTGGCAGGTGAAGTTTTATATATAAAGATCAAACCAGCGACTGGTTGATAAACAAGTGGGGATTCCGGTGCTTGAGCATTTGTTTTTGAGCGACAAACGTTGACCTTGATGCGATCAATCATCTTCCCATTAAGTGATTGGATGGTTCCTTAAATATTAATGATGTTCAACCCCGACCATATCGATCGCTCGCTGAATAAGCCCTCTCGGGTTAACAATTAACCATCCTCGACACGATTGACCGGTCGCCGACACCGTAGAAGCTAGTAAGCGATTCCCTTATCATTGTTCACAATTATTCAAAAGTGAAACCTAGCTTCATAAGTGTTTGTATCTGGCATCCCGCTCAGATGATCAAGTTCCATCCCAAGCTCCAGTTCGCCAAACGGGCGTTGAATTATGGTAGAGGTAGATCTCTGGATCGCCTGTAATTTCCATGGAAGAATGGTAAGGTCCCGGCGAGGGATGGCTGTAGCTGGTCCACGCTGCAAGCGTGCGGTTGATGCCCGTGGTCAGTGTGAAAATGGCGTAGTCGGTCGACCGAAATTGCAAGTCAGTCGACAGAATACAGGAAAAATTCGAAGCCGGGAAAAGTTCTCTAGTCGGTCGACTTATGGACCCTGATCAGTCGACCGAAAGTTTACACACTACTGGGCTAGAAAACGACGTACTTCATTAGTCGACCGATGGACATCCACCAGTCGACTGATGCGGGATTATCAGTCGACCGATAGCAGTTATTGGGCCGACTTTTTTCCTAGCATGTTTTGGATTTGTGTTTGACATAAATAGAAACACGTTTTCTAGTGTTTTGAGAGAGGCATTTAACAGAGAAGTTTGAGACTTTTGAGCACTTTGAGAGGGAGATTATCGTGAGGGAGTGAGGTCTTGTTGGTTATGGTTATTTTGATTGTTTGAGAGAGTTGCAACCCATTGTATTTCTCCTTCATGTAGTGAAATCTCCCCATCCTCTCCCCGTGGACGTAGACAACTTGTCGAACCACGTAAATCTCTGTGTTTGTGATAGGTTTTGGTCGTTCTCATTGTGAATTGTGCTCGTGATGTTCTTCTTGCATTGTTTACTGACTCGTTTGGATTGTGCACGCTTCCGCTGTAGGCATCAAAAATTGCCTATAAATTCCCGCACGCAGCTCGAGATGAAGCAAAGACGACGAACGTCATCATCTAAGTCAAATGAGATTATCTGATGTCATAAAGAAGAAAACGGATGCACGAAGCGAATCGGTGAAGCGTACAAGCCAACGAAAACGCGTGAAACAACAAAACGACAAAGCGACGAAGTGCCGGAACGTCTCAAAAAGAGAGAGAGAGACACCATGAGTGTCTCGCCCACTCAGTGCCTCCCACGGCGTGTTTTTCGATAGATTTTCGGGTTTTGACGGTTCCAGAACCTCCCTAACTGCCTTGAGGCTATCTTTAAACATGGGAGAGTGGTTATTGGCTGAAGATATGTTCTTATCCGCAAACACGACATCTAGAAGCCTATAAATACAATCCTAGGGCCCTTATAATCGGTGAATCTTGGCAGATCTGATTATGGTGAGCAACGGCGAAGCCCTGACATTTTGGAGAGTGAGGAGTACGAATTTCAGATCCAAAGGCGAGTTCTTGACGAATTCTTCAGCTTAAAGAAGAGGAGTTCGAGAGATCTGCAGCCATTCAGCATCCTTCAGTCATTTCCTTAAGATCGGACTTTGTTTCGATCTTGAGAAGAGTATTTATCTCGCGTCTTCGAGATATTTACTTCTGTTCTTGTTTCTCTTACGAAATAAGAACATCGAGCCTTTAATTCGTTCAACCCGGATCTGGTTCTTGGTGGTCCACAGAGCAACCATCCTCGGTACAAGCAAAGATTCCACGCAAGCAGCGATCAATAAATGATCTTGCGTGTGTTTCTAAGAGATTTTTTTGTTTAATTCTTTTGTGTAGAGAAGTCTTATAAAAGGGCTCACTCTTTTGAACTTGTTGTAAGTTGATAAACAATTGTAATGAGTTCCCAAATGAATCAAATTTCTGACGCAAACACACTGGTGATAAAAGTGGGAGCCAACGGCCTCGCTGTCGAGACCGTCGTGTCGCAGCCAAGAATCAAGATCCTAGTTGTTGCAGAGGTCGAATATGAGTTCGACCAGCAGAAATTCGAGGAGTACGTTTTATCCTCCTCCTCCAAATCCTCCTCCCCTCACAAGTGCAGGAAAATCCCTTCTTTGAAGAAGGTTCGTTGGTCTTCAGATCTGAAGACCCAAGGCGATGACGCTTGCCCAATCATTATTATCATGAGAGAAATTGTTGGTTGCTCTCTCTATGATATCAAAATCAAACAGAGGCAGCTCCATGCTATCTTCTCTAGTACTTTCTTCAGCATTTTCATTAACAGAAGTACCTAGAATTATTTTTATTATTAATTTACATATTTACAAACTAACCATTTATAACAATGATGTGATCAGGAGCTGTTTACATATTCAATTTTTTATGGAAGTGTATTCATGTTAAATACGAGAACCCCTACTTCTTTTCCTCTTCCTCAATGTATAAAAAATAATACAGGCAAGTATTAGTATCGCCAGGACTACACTCAGCACGACAGCTAAGATTTGTGTGCCTCCGCTTATGAGACTGGCTTGATATTGATTCTGCAAACCACCAACACCACATTTTTATTACAAACTCAATGTATGTAATTCCATATGACTGACATGAGAATACGTCCCGTGTTCAACTATGTAAGTTATTAAAAAACCAGTAATAACCAGAGCTAAAATGGCCAGTTGTGATCACTCATTTCGAAGATAACAACAGGAAAATACTCTGTAGTTCAAGGCTTTTCCTAATTCTCCAACTTTTTTAGTCTAGAATTTTTCTTCATTCAATTAGTAAATCAATTGATCCACTGAGCCAGAAAAAACAGCATTTGGGGGCAAGAAGTCACTCCTCTGCAAAAGACAATCTTACAGTCTACAGCATGCTTGCTGGTCATGGATCCATCCAGGTAAAACTGGCAACGGCATGATAGGAATTTTCATCACTTAATTTACTCAATAAATTATAAATTAAATGGCTTAAAATGCTCTCCACATTTCTCTTTCTTAGGCTGGTAAGTAAGTCAATTGACCGACATATGACTTTCACTTCCTACTCTCGTTCACTCGTTTATCTCATGAACTGGGAAAATCTATAAACCAAGATTATGATGAGAAAATAATCTCAAGTTCTTAGAAGTTGGTAAAAGCTTTTGAAGCTCATAAGCACAGTCATAAACACTACTATGGCTGACAAGGCTCAAGACTCTGTATGCTTCTGGATGGATGACTAAAAGTCCACAGTGAGAAAATTCCAAAAGGAAAGGAAATGAAACTATCAAGTCAGATATCTTCGTGTGATCTAGATAAGAATTTTTCAGAGCAAACTAATCTACACAGCTAATTTCATCTGCATTAAATGCTGATTTAAACCAATATAGAACAACTTGTCGGTCTCACATCAGACATATTTCAATACGCAGATGATATTCAATATTCAAATGTTACCATAATATGAACTTTGAATGTTATTCGGAAAAAGATTGTGACTTGCTCCATCAACATCCCGTTAGGAGGTTATTTGACTCATCGCTTAAGAGACTAGAAGGTTCTCTAGCTTCCGGGACTCAATCAAATGCCATCGCCCACTCAGTGCCTCCCACGGCGTGTTTTTCGATAGATTTTCGGGTTTTGACGGTTCCAGAACCTCCCTAACTGCCTTGAGGCTATCTTTAAACATGGGAGAGTGGTTATTGGCTGAAGATATGTTCTTATCCGCAAACACGACATCTAGAAGCCTATAAATACAATCCTAGGGCCCTTATAATCGGTGAATCTTGGCAGATCTGATTATGGTGAGCAACGGCGAAGCCCTGACATTTTGGAGAGTGAGGAGTACGAATTTCAGATCCAAAGGCGAGTTCTTGACGAATTCTTCAGCTTAAAGAAGAGGAGTTCGAGAGATCTGCAGCCATTCAGCATCCTTCAGTCATTTCCTTAAGATCGGACTTTGTTTCGATCTTGAGAAGAGTATTTATCTCGCGTCTTCGAGATATTTACTTCTGTTCTTGTTTCTCTTACGAAATAAGAACATCGAGCCTTTAATTCGTTCAACCCGGATCTGGTTCTTGGTGGTCCACAGAGCAACCATCCTCGGTACAAGCAAAGATTCCACGCAAGCAGCGATCAATAAATGATCTTGCGTGTGTTTCTAAGAGATTTTTTTGTTTAATTCTTTTGTGTAGAGAAGTCTTATAAAAGGGCTCACTCTTTTGAACTTGTTGTAAGTTGATAAACAATTGTAATGAGTTCCCAAATGAATCAAATTTCTGACGCAAACACACTGGTGATAAAAGTGGGAGCCAACGGCCTCGCTGTCGAGACCGTCGTGTCGCAGCCAAGAATCAAGATCCTAGTTGTTGCAGAGGTCGAATATGAGTTCGACCAGCAGAAATTCGAGGAGTACGTTTTATCCTCCTCCTCCAAATCCTCCTCCCCTCACAAGTGCAGGAAAATCCCTTCTTTGAAGAAGGTTCGTTGGTCTTCAGATCTGAAGACCCAAGGCGATGACGCTTGCCCAATCATTATTATCATGAGAGAAATTGTTGGTTGCTCTCTCTATGATATCAAAATCAAACAGAGGCAGCTCCATGCTATCTTCTCTAGTACTTTCTTCAGCATTTTCATTAACAGAAGTACCTAGAATTATTTTTATTATTAATTTACATATTTACAAACTAACCATTTATAACAATGATGTGATCAGGAGCTGTTTACATATTCAATTTTTTATGGAAGTGTATTCATGTTAAATACGAGAACCCCTACTTCTTTTCCTCTTCCTCAATGTATAAAAAATAATACAGGCAAGTATTAGTATCGCCAGGACTACACTCAGCACGACAGCTAAGATTTGTGTGCCTCCGCTTATGAGACTGGCTTGATATTGATTCTGCAAACCACCAACACCACATTTTTATTACAAACTCAATGTATGTAATTCCATATGACTGACATGAGAATACGTCCCGTGTTCAACTATGTAAGTTATTAAAAAACCAGTAATAACCAGAGCTAAAATGGCCAGTTGTGATCACTCATTTCGAAGATAACAACAGGAAAATACTCTGTAGTTCAAGGCTTTTCCTAATTCTCCAACTTTTTTAGTCTAGAATTTTTCTTCATTCAATTAGTAAATCAATTTTCAAGGCTTTTCCTAATTCTCCAACTTTTTTAGTCTAGAATTTTTCTTCATTCAATTAGTAAATCAATTGATCCACTGAGCCAGAAAAAACAGCATTTTTTAGTCTAGAATTTTTCTTCATTCAATTAGTAAATCAATTGATCCACTGAGCCAGAAAAAACAGCATTTGGGGGCAAGAAGTCACTCCTCTGCAAAAGACAATCTTACAGTCTACAGCATGCTTGCTGGTCATGGATCCATCCAGGTAAAACTGGCAACGGCATGATAGGAATTTTCATCACTTAATTTACTCAATAAATTATAAATTAAATGGCTTAAAATGCTCTCCACATTTCTCTTTCTTAGGCTGGTAAGTAAGTCAATTGACCGACATATGACTTTCACTTCCTACTCTCGTTCACTCGTTTATCTCATGAACTGGGAAAATCTATAAACCAAGATTATGATGAGAAAATAATCTCAAGTTCTTAGAAGTTGGTAAAAGCTTTTGAAGCTCATAAGCACAGTCATAAACACTACTATGGCTGACAAGGCTCAAGACTCTGTATGCTTCTGGATGGATGACTAAAAGTCCACAGTGAGAAAATTCCAAAAGGAAAGGAAATGAAACTATCAAGTCAGATATCTTCGTGTGATCTAGATAAGAATTTTTCAGAGCAAACTAATCTACACAGCTAATTTCATCTGCATTAAATGCTGATTTAAACCAATATAGAACAACTTGTCGGTCTCACATCAGACATATTTCAATACGCAGATGATATTCAATATTCAAATGTTACCATAATATGAACTTTGAATGTTATTCGGAAAAAGATTGTGACTTGCTCTATCAACATCCCGTTAGGAGGTTATTTGACTCATCGCTTAAGAGACTGGAAGGTTCTCTAGCTTCCGGGACTCAATCAAATGCCATACGTATAGTCCGCACATAGGTTTCAAACATGGGCCCTGCAATTGGATGGTTGTGGTTGAGTAAAAAAGAATGCACTGAATTAAATATAAAGACAAGGATGCAAGGAGTAATAGCTACGTATGAAAAATACTAGAAATGCCGCCGTAGACTAGTAGGTGTTGTTCATCTCTGTGTTAAGCAAGAATAAAAGCTCAAATATTTAGCTTTACATGTTAAAGTGTGACTGTCCTAATGAGTAATTATTTGTTGTCGCTAATTCTGATCTTGTATTGTGCAAAAGATAAGAAATACAAGATTGTTTACTAGATGTTCATCTTACTGACTCCTTGTTTCAGAAGTAAACAGGCAAAGACCTGCACCATAATACAGGTAACTCAGAGGATAACAATTCTATTGGGTGATTATCCTTGTTTCAGAAGGATTGAGATTTAAATTTCTGTCATGAAACATAAAGAAAGAAATTTATATGATGTTTCTTTGATAGCCATCACACATTGATAAAATGATGGGTAATTAACATCAGTAGGCTCTTGCTCATGTAAAATTGGACTAATCAAAATTACCATAACAAAGCCTAGAGTTAGCATCAACATAGAACATTTCACCTTTCATCAATCTATCACTATCCATAACTTGTACTTCTCATTTTAGCTTGTTCGAAATAGTAACCGGCAGAATTTGCATAACAATATCTGGAAATAGCAATGTTAAGTTTCAGGCCAATCAAAATAAAAACACATTGATGAATCGGCCATCAAAAGGTTTGGCCCAAAGGAGATCATTCTGTGCAGAGTAGCCTAAAGGGTTCTGTTCTATATGACAAATGAGCCCGAAGGTTTGAATAGATTTTGTTTTGACATTTTACATCAATCTTACACCATTAAAAAAGACCAAAAGAAGATCATTCTGTGCAGAGTAGCCTAAGAGGCTTCTAATTATATGACTTGTTGCCAAATACCTCATGGAGAAAGTTGAACTGCAGAGTGCTTCCAATTTGCTTTTTCCGGAAAAGTTGAATATCTTTGTAGAGATAATACATCAATGTCAGAAAATAAATTAGACAATGATGATTATAAGAAAACTAGCTCGCTACACCAACAATGATACAGAGGAGTTTATTATTGTCAGAGAAAAGAAACGCAGATAATTAATCATTAGATGTTCCACCCCTTGAAATAAATGTCATACCATAATGGTACAAGACAAGAAAACTTGGAATAAAAGTCATACCATAATTAACCACTAAAAGGGTTTACGGGTATTGCCCACTAACAGAGCCATGTAACAAACACACTAACAATTATCTATCTAAAGACATAGTAAGCGTTAGATCGTTTATACTAGAGTTTTCCTTCACTGGAGACGGACTTCCTGTAGGAGATACCCTTGCCATAAAACCAGGTTGTTTAGGCTCTGGCAGAAAAGCATGATCACTGCATAACATCAAAACAACGGATGACATGATCGGTCTATCCTCCGGTTGCTCTTGGACACAAAGAAGCCCCACTTTCATGCATCTTAGAATTCCAGTCATAAAAACTGAGGCATCCAATGACGTGTCAATTAGTTGCAAGATGTTACCTTCTTTCCACAATGTCCATGCCTGGAAGAATTAAAACCCAGAAATAAGCCATGTGTCAACAATAATTAGATGTAGTAATCAGCTAATGTACTTACTTTTCCTAAGAGATATTCCTCGGCCGCAGAGAGATATACCCCTTTATTTCTCCTTCCGCTAATGATTTCTAACACTAAAACCCCAAAGCTGAATACATCAGATTTTACTGAGAAGATCCCATTCAATGCATACTCTGGAGGCATGTAACCACTACATTCAATCAAACACTAAATTAGGTATTACGGTAACTAAAACTAAATTGACCAATCACTATCAAAGATGGATATTTCTTACTATGTCCCAACTACTCTCCTTGTCTTTGTTTCCGTCTCATCTTCTCCAAAAAGTCTGGCCAAACCAAAGTCTGATATTTTGGGAATCATATCTTTGTCAAGAAGGATGTTTCCAGCTTTAAGGTCCCTATGGATGATTCTGAATCTCGAATCTTGGTGAAGATAGAGAAGTCCTCGTGCAATTCCTAAAATGATCTGGTATCGCATTCTCCAATCCAATAATGCCACTTTTTGTTCATCTGACCAAAATCTCATCGAAGTTAGAAATACCAAGACTAAAGGGTGTGTGGTCGTCTTTAGAAAGAAAGCTTTCCGGAAAACATCATTTCTAATCTTCTCAGTTTGAGACGTAATGTTTTTGTATGCAACTAAAAGGAAATGATGCATTTTATCCATTTATGCAATTAAAATGTGATTGAAAGGTAGGAAACTAAAAAGTGGTAAAGTACTAAAATAAAAATCATTTGAGCTATGCATCTAAGTGCATGGGAACAGGTATGGGTACCAGTACGGGTGCAAGTGCGGCCACGGGATATGGAAAAATTGTAAAATGGACTATACAAGGACACGACTACATATATGTATTGAAATTAATAATTTACATGAGATAATTACAATTCCTATCACATTTAAGTTATTTTATTATGTTAATTTTTCTAAATTAGAAGCTACTTGCTTTTGAACTAAACACCTCCTTTAAAATCATAATTTTTAACTTGGATATGGGCTAAAACAAACCAGACCCAGGTCTAAAAAGTTTTAAGAAATGGATGTGAAGTATATGATATACGTCCAAGAAGCATTTGACAAGTGTTTCAAACAATACATACATCATATAATTTAGTAAAAGTCTGAATAAATGTATGCATATATCCGAGGAGTGTCCATGAAATTTGAGTACGGGTACGTGTCGGGTACGTGTCTAGTACGCATACGGGTTCATGACAGAAATACTTAGGAAATTTCAGGAAGAATCAACCTGAAGACGTAGGGGACCCGTCTAGCTAGGATTTTACGGAGCAAGAGTAGGGTTTAGATTAAAAGCTTACACACTTTCAGTGTTGTTTATAGTTATCAACCAAATAAATCAGCCTAAAAATCCATAGCTAGAGATCCTCCCATTTGTCCTTGTCTTTCCACTAATCAAAACCATCAACACTAGCGTTCAAAGTCCAAGACTCCATATGATAAAGGAAGATTATCTAACTGGGATTTGATGATGTACAACTATGATTAAAGTAGAGCTCATATATATTCTCCATGTAATTTTGACCCGACAACTAATCAACCAACCTAGAAAAATGGATTCTTCTAGAGTCCAATAGCTAAAGATATTATTTTCCCTTGCCTCGTCACTCATCATCTTAGTTAGATAACTACCAATAGAAGGACTATAGTCCAAATGCCCAAATGACAAAAGACAACTATCTAGATTATTGATTGGAGATTAGAGTGAACAAGCATCACAAGCTATAATTTCTTTGACATAAAATAAAGGTATGACATCTAATGTTAAATATAAATTATGTGTCATATAAATTGCTAGATTCATATTTTTAAGTTTTGTAGGTTACTATGTTATTATGATTAAGACAAATGTCAAAACATACATTAAGAGACATTAGCCCAAATGTCCATTTTGTAATTATATGGTGCTCTGCATATTCAGGAGGCGCAGTTGTTACCACCGATCTTCAATAATAGAATTTCTTGTGTGCTCACAATTGGTTAATAGTTGAAATTTGAATCTCTTTGTGCACCTATTCACACACATACCGGTTCACGTGCATCTAGGTTACTCAGACATCCGTTTTGGATGCATGTCCGTGCCAAACATGTGTCGAACGCGGGTTCACCGCAGACATGCCATGTACACGTGGTTACCTATTTTCCTCTGTTACTTATAACCCTAAACTATTTTCTTGGATATATCAAGCCCTAAACCAATAGGTTTTTGAATGCAATAACCTAATCGTTACTTAAAGATTTGTAAAATACCCATCGTGTCCCATGCGATCAAAACTATACTTTTGTTGTTAAACCTTAATTCCTAGTTTGATTTAATTTGATTCTTAATTGTTATAGACAGTAAAAGAAACATACAAATGTTATGGATATTTTAATTCAATGTTAGATCTAAAGTGAATATTATAGATATGCATATATATGTGCATGTGTGTGTATCCATGTCCCATTATCCTGCCTTTTATAAATTTTCCATGTCCCGTATCTGTGCAACCTAGACGTGCATGCAAAACACGAACTTGAACATGCACACAAATATGCAAACCAATACACACACCCGCACATTCACAATTGCATGCACATCTACCCGCTCATAGGAATTTTCAATGTCGTCTATGAATTTCGCGTAAAACTTCAATTTAAAATTCCATGAAATTTATCACTAGTTTGGACGAATATCAACTACCTACAGCTTAATTAAACAACTTTTTTCATGAAAACTTAAGTTGTGCCCTGAACATATATTCCAGAAAGGATTCTAACAAAATTACACAAGAATGCAAGCATATGGTGAGATGATTGGCAAAACATACTTAAAAAGAGAGAATGAAATAATGGACGAAATAGAGGGGAAGCAATTACCAAACAAAAAGGTATCTAAACTTTTGTTTGGCATGAATTCATATATTAATATCCTTTCATCTCCTTCAAGGCAGCATCCCAGAAGCCTCACCAGATTTCTATGTTGGAGCTTGGCCACTAATACTACCTCGGTCTTCAGCTCATCCAGACCTTGTAATGAGGTCTTGGAAAGTCTCTTCACAGCAATTTCTTGTCCCTCTCTCATCTTTCCCTAATTGGGAACCATAAAAGGCATCGGGAGAAAGAGGGCTTTTATAGCCGAAAATTGACAGGATGGCGACAGCCTGTCGCCAGCCACGCGAGCGTCCCTTTTGGACGCCGAGGTCGGAACGCCCCCTCCCCCACAAATGCCAGGGTCGGGATCTTGGACGCGAGGGTCGGAGTCACCCAACGCGAGGTTCGAGCCGTCACCAAAACGCCAAGGTCAGGGCGGCGTTCGCTCGTAGGGCTCGAGCTCGCCTGCGTCATCCTGGAGCTCGTCGGAGCTCCTCCGCCGACGAAGGTTGGTATCCACTCCCAACCTAACAATCTCCCACTTGGAGACCAAACCGACGCTAACGGGCTATCTCATCAAGCTCCTCTCCTGTGTGGAACCATTAAAAAAACTAGAATAAACTTTTACTTTCGAACTTCTTTTAAAATTTTGAAATATTCATAGTAAACTCATGAATACTCATCATTCCCTAATTGGGAACCAAATCAATTAGCATGTGAAATTTACCTTGTAGACAGAACCAAATCCACCTTCTCCAAGCTTATTTTCATTAGAGAAATTGTTTGTTGCTGCCTCAATTTCTACAAATTCAAAGAGCGGCATCTCCATATCATCTTCTTTAACGAAAGCATTCCCTAACAAAGAGTTTTTGCATTTATTAAAACTATAAGTTCACAATGTAGTTATGTATTATGTGATAAGATAGGAGCATGTTAATGTTCAATAGAAAGAAATAAATACCTCTAGTCCATTTCAACTTCCTCCATGCATAACAAGCAACACTGACAAGTATGGATATTACCCCCAAGACTACACTTAACGATACTGCTAAGGTTGCATCTCCGCTCTTATGAAATTGACTTGATATTAAACCTGTAAGACACCAACACTGCTCAATCAAGAGTTTCTTTTCCCTGTATACAATAACTAATGGCTCTGACCACTAATAGATGTTTTTAATGATTCATACATCATATGGATAAGGCATGAACCTAAGCCTTGAAGAACAACAAAAATAGTAGCCGAAAAACAGAACAGTGATGCACTGAAGAAAGCAGCTTTTAATTTCCAAATCATAAATCAGGTTAAGAACAAAGCTTCCTCGATTGATCAGAACCCAAAAAATAATGTGCGTGTGTGTGTGGGAGTTAGCATTATCAAAAGGCAAGAAGAATGCAGTTCATAAGTGACTACCTATGTCCTCCACAGCCAAACGTAAATAGAAATCTTGGCCACCATCCAAATACGATGTAATGTCCATTAGGTCCATGGACCACATAATGCACCCACTTCCACTCCCGCGTATGTCAGCACGAGAAAACCCAGTGCAAGAACAATTCCTCAAACAGGCAGCTCGACATTCATCCAGGCTCATTGTCCTATTTACAGTCGCGGTCACTGTGTCTGGCAAAAGCGTCCGGGGAACAGTCACAAATCCATCAGTCCCATTCCTACAATCCAGTTTGGTCTTCCTGACACACCCATCAGAAGTATATCTTAAAGCCCAATTTGCCGGTGATTTAGGCTCAAACCCTTGCAAGCAACTGCACATTGGAGAACCATTTGGATCACACGAACCATATGGGCCACAAGCAGCATACACATCGCATTGGCCGCTTGGGGTGTACCAGTATCGGTTCCACACACTAGACTCATCAAGCCAGATATACCGTTCTGTGACCCCACGTGGGTTCACAACAAGCCTAGTGATAGTGGACTTGTTAACTACGCCTGCGCTGTAGTAAACCTCTTCCTTATTATTAACAAAATGGAAGGCAAAAGCATCTGTATAAGTTAGGGTTACTGGTAATTGACTGCTGAAATCGAGGCCAGTCCAGGGACCAGACCGCCATTGCAGAATATGGCCATTCCAAAATAATAATTGGGGATCACCGCGGAGGTCCAAGGCTAGGGTGTAGTTACCAGGGGATGGATCGGTTGAGCTAGACCATGCTGTCAGGTTACGGTTGAGTCCACTTGTTAGGTTCCAACCTAGCTTCATGCCTGGTATAAGAGTATCGGTCGGATAATCGAAACTTTGCCATGCGAAACTATCGGAATCGGTTATCTGAGAATCCCTGATAACAAAATTGCCAGCGTCCAAGAGTTGCGCCACAGGTTTTCCGACAGCCACCATCGACGGCGAGGACAAGAAGACTTTAGAGTTGCCATCAGTTACGAGGAGGCTTCCATTGGATGTTAACATCAGGACTGCCGTAGGACCTGAGACCGGGTTTTTACGGTTCCCAACCCATATGACGCTCTGCCCCGGGATTCTTGTGTACCATGTACCGATGTACCGGTTGTTTTCTGAGCTGGTGGGGGAAAAGAAGCCCAAAGAGAAGGTCCCGTCGGAGGAAACTAAGGTCTCGTCGCCGGAGAGGGGCTGGCTTGGGGTTAGGGTGTCTCTAGAAACGGAAAGAGAGAGCGACCAGAAGACGAAAGTAAAGAGAAAAAGGAAGGATTTGGCGTACGACATCCTCAGGTTTCACAGAGCAGCAAGCCTTCCACAGGAAAACAAATGGAGGGGAGGGAAATTCCACACGAAAACAAATGGAGGGGAGGGAACTTCCACACGAAAACAAATGAACAGTGGGATTGGTCAAAGTCAAGTGAGAGGGAAACTCCTGCGCTCCGCTGAAAATTCGGAGTAAAATGTAACATCAAATGGAAAGGAGAGATGAATCTCACAACTTCTGCAATGAAAAGTGAGAGGTTAATCTCATCCTCGTTGATTTATGAACTGAACAACTCACCTGGGCTCAGTGTATAAAAAGCCCCAATCCAAGGTGAAGGTGATGACGAATCCCATTCTACGGTTCAGTTGGAGAGCTGACGGAACAGAGAAGAACCTGCGAAAATATTTGGACAATGATAAATTCTTTGCAGAGGAATTTGATAAAAGAGAGAACTTTCAATTTCAATTGTTTTGGTTTGGTGATTTTTCAGGGGGGATTTTTATTTTTTTTAAAAAAATGACAACAAAAAACTACAACGTCCTCGTGGTTAACGAAGGAAACGCTATATATAAAACTATAATTATACTTTCCCTTTCAAAGACGAAAAATTTTTTTCTCTTTGAATAATAAATATAAGATTGATTGAACTTAAACCAAAATGAAAAGCCAAACACTTGTGAGCACGCATTTTTACTTCATAGTTGAACTAGGGTTTTCTTTTGGTGACGAGGGAACCTTAGTCAGCGCATTCGGTTTAACCACTAGCGGCCATAGTGCGAGTCCTCCAAACTTCAATTTCAACCATGCGAGAGACACATATTTCTCAACTTTTTCTTCTTCCTGCATCTGGGTCTCATTATCCACATCTATCACATTTTCACTTTTCTCTTCATGATGACCATCTACCCCATCATTTTTCTTCATCTTAGGTCCCTCATATTGTTTTCCACTCCTAAGGATTATAGCATTCACATGACCCCTGGGATTCGTCTCGGGTTGTCCAGGTAGCATGCCTGAAGGCCTAGAACAAGAGCTAGCATTTTGCGCCAATTGGGTGATTTGTGTCTCTAACATCTTGTTCTGTGTAGCTAGGGAATCCATCTTAGAGGCAAATTGTTTTACTACCTCATTCATGGTTTGTTGTTGTTGCTTAAACTCTTCATTCAATCTCGACTGAGTCGTCACAAACTTTTCCATCATATTTTAACAACAAAAAGTGTTGCCCGCGTGACAGGGGGGATACTCACCACTGTACTACAACGTCCTTGTGGTTAACGAAGGAAACGATATATATAAAACTATAATTATAATTATACTTTCCCTTTCAAAGACGAAATTTTGTTTTTTTCCTCTTTGAATAATAAATATAAGATTAATTGAACTTCTGAAAGAACATAAACCAAAATGAAAAGCCAAACACTTGTGAGCACGCATTTTTACTTCATAGTTGAACTCGGGTTTTTTTTTTTTTTGAGACGAGGCAACCTTAGTCAGCGCATTCGGTTTAACCGCTAGCGGCCATAGTGCGAGTCTTCCCTACTTCAATTTCAACCATGTGGGGCTTCCCCTTAATACTATGGGCCCATCCCCTAGTATGATCACAGCCGAGCGCCCCATTACCCTTGCCAAATCTGGAATTCGCGTCTCGGGAGAGAGAAAAGATGCATTTTCGTGATTTAGGGTGAGAGAGAGAGAGAGAGAGAGAGAGAAGGTGTATTTTCGGGTTTTAGGGCAAAATACAGGTATGGGTTGGGCTAGAGGGGTTGGGTCACATATATTTGGATTTTTAAGGGCTATTAGACATGGGCCAAAGTAGGAGGTGCTGGGCCACATCAACATCTTGTATTTGGGGCATTGACGCAATTTTTCCTTAAAAAAAGGAATGAAAGCTCGAATATTTAAGCTTTACATGTTCAAATTTAGGGAAAATGTGTCCAGGCCCCAAAAATAGAAAGTTCATGTGACCTGCCTCCTTGTATTCTGACCCATGTGTATAAGCCCCAAAGACACACTGTATTTGTGTTAAGGCCCCAAAGTATCGGACCCTGAGAAAAACCCAATAAAAGTTACGAATTTACCCTTTGATTTGATTGAGCTTGGTAACTGCGCCCGCCCATCCCTTTAACCCCATCCCATCTCTCTCTCTCTCTCTCCTCTCTCTCTCTCTCTCTCTCTCTCTCTCTCTCTCTCTCTCTCCTCCTCCTCCTCCTCTATCTCTCAACTTCTCCTTCTCTCTCACTTCTGCCATGGCCACTGAAAATGATCAGGCTCTGGGGAGGTCATAGAAGTCGAAGGCGAGGACGGTGGTCATGGAGTCGGAGGTCGGGGAGTCATCTTGGAATAGGATCTCCTTGGATTCTTGAACAGCAGTTTGGGTTTTTCTTTAATGCCTTTTTCTTGTGTGATTTGGTGATTGACAGAGTTCTGTATAAGAGATTAACAGCAGAAATTTTCAAAAGCTCACATTGAATATTCAGGCATATCGACATTTAGCTAAAAATTAAAGACAATATGATTAAAAGTCGACTAAAGAATCTAAGAAGCTGTGAATTTGAAAGGGGAGACAAGGAAAATTAGAACTATGAACCCTGCACGCATCGCGGCCCCACCCTACAATCGAACCGCTCAATCGAGATCGTCGCTGGCGTCAACCTCAACCACGGCGACATCGCCGGGAACCTCCCCGAGGAGCTCGGCCTCCTGAGGGACCTGGCTCTCTTCATAAATTCCAACATCGCTCGACGGCAGCAGTGAGCAGAAAACAGCAGCACCGTGCCGACTTCGCGCGCGTTTTTCGGCCACCTCCGGTCTTCGTTTTTACCACCATCTTCGTCGATGTGTAGCCCTTTATATTATCTATCACTCGGCAACCTTCTCCTACCTACGGCAAGCCGGACAACGACGAAAAGCTCCGAACAGCGAAGAACAAACCCGAACGGAGAGGTAGAAAATAAGCCCAAGTGAAAGGAAGATACCGTGTGATAGACAATATAAAGGGCTACACATCGGCTAAGACGATGGTAAAAACGGAGACCGGAGGTGGCCGGAAAAAGCACGCGAAGTCGGCACGGCGTTGCTATTTTCTGATCGTTACTGCCATCGAGCGATGTTTCGGACGTTACCGAGAAAGATAGAGAATGAGTTAGAGCGTGATACAAATTGGAGGTGATAGGCAACATATAGGGCTACTCGGCAAAGAAGAAAATCAGTGGAAACAGAGATTGGATGTGATTAGAAAGTACGTGCGAAGTCGGCACAAAACTGTAGTTTTCTGCAGCGAACAGAACTAACATGAAAGCGGGTAGAACTAACGTAGGAGATGACAGAACTAACATGAAAGCTGGTAGAACTAACATCGTAGCGAACAGAACTAACGTGGCAGTGAACAGAACTAACATAGGGGATAACAGAACTATCATGAAAGCGGATAGAACTAACGTAGGAGATGACAGAACTAACATGAAAGCTAGTAGAACTAACAGTCCAGTCCTCAAAACTAACAGTTCAGCCTTTAGAACTAACATTCCAGCCCTTAGAACTAACATTCCAGCCCTTAGATCTAACATTCCAGTCCTTAGAACTAATAGTCCAGACTACCCAGCTCACAACCAATTTTCAACAGCTTCCCGATGTTGTTGTTTTTGCCAAAGGCGAACCTGTTGTGGTTTATGAAGATGGCGTCGAGGTCTAACGTTAGAACTAACATGGGGCATGTTTTCTGCTCAATTTTGCCAAACAAGTATTCAAAGATGCTAGAACTAATATGAACCGAGTTAGAACTAACACAGTTCGTGCTAGAACTAACTCAGTTCGTGCTAGAACTAACATGACCCGAGTTAGAACTAACACAGCTCGTGTTTAGTTCTAATACACAGCTAGAACGAACATGAACCGAGTTAGAACTAACACAATTCATTCTAACTCGGTTCGTGTTAGATTGTTAAGAATGAACCACGTATATTCAACTAAATCAGGCTTCAACTCTGATATTTCATCTGTAACGCTTTCATTGACATGTATGCAAAATTAGGCAGGCTCAATTTTGCCAAACAAGTATTTAAAAATGCTAGAACTAAGATGAACCGGGTTAGAACTAACATGACCCGAGTTAGAACTAACACAGCTCGTGTTTAGTTCTAATACATAGCTAGAACGAACATGAACCGAGTTAGAACTAACACAGTTCATTCTAACTCGATTCATGTTAGATCTAACACGAACTATGTTAGTTCTAACTCGGTTCATGTTATTTCTAACACGAACTGTGTTAGTTCTAACTATGTTAGGTCTAATAACATCATCTCCTCCTGTTCTGATTTGAATCATGGTATCAACACATAAAAGAGTACCTTACAACATGAAGAATTGAATCATGGTATCAACACATAAAAGAGTACCTTACAACATGAAGAATTGATAATAACAGAGATAACTGCATACATAGTACCAACCAAATTAACAAACGATAATAACAGAGATAACTGCATACATAGTACCAACCAAATTAACAAACCAAATAAAGATAATCTGCCAACTTAGTACTGCCAATACAAAAAACAAATCAACAAACCAATACAAACTTCCATCAAAGTAACAAATACAACAACATAATACCAACCAAATTAATACAGTCATCAGCCTGCAAATGTTTAAAATCCCAAACAAAGAAGAGAACTTTCTGATAGAATATAGCAGGTGAGGAAAAAATATTACAAAAGATATGAGCAGAATATGCTCAACATGAGACTTTTAAATAGAAAATTACAAGACACAACTTAAATAAACAAGATATGAGCAGAATATGCTCAACATGAGACTTTTAAATAGAAAATTACAAGACACAACTTAAATAAACAAGGACACGAAGTAAAAGAGCAATTGAGAGATTTTTCTAGATGGAATTTATAAAAAATTTGAAAACCCACACAAGATGAGCTCGGCCTCCTGAGGGACCTGGCTCTCTTCATAAACTCCAATATCACTCGACAGCAGCAAAGAGCAGAAAACAGCAGCACCGTGCCGACTTCGCGCGCGTTTTTCGGCCACCTCCGGTCTCCGTTTTTACCACCGTCTTTAGCGATATGTAGCCCTTTATATTGTCTATCACTCGGCAACCTCCTCCCACCTCTGGCAAGCTCGGACAGCGGCGAAAAGCTCCAAACAACGAAGAACAAACCCGAATAGCGAAAAACTCCGAACAGCGAAGAAAAAACCCAAACGAAGAGGTAGAAAATAAGCCTAAGTAAAAGGAAGATACTGTGTGATAGACAATATAAAGGGCTACATATCGGCGAAGACGGTGGTGAAAACGGAGACCGGAGGTGGCCGAAAAACGCACGCGAAGTCGGCACGGCGCTGCTGTTTACTGGTCATTACTGCCATCGAGCGATGTTTCGAACGTTACCGAGAAAGATAGAGAATGAGTTAGAGTATGATACAAATTAGAGGTGATAGGTAACATGTAGGTCTACTCACCAAAGAAGAAATCGGCAGAAACGGAGATTGGGTATGATCGAAAAATGCGTCCGAAGTCGGTACAAAACTACAGTTTTCTGTAGCGAACAAAACTAACATGAAAGCGGGTAGAACTAACGTAGGAGATGACAGAACTAATATAAAAGCTGGTAGAACTAACATGACAGCGAACAGAACTAACGTGGCAGCGAACAGAACTAACATAGGAGATAACAGAACTAACATGAAAGCGGGTAGAACTAACGTAGAAGATGACAGAACTAACATAAAAGCTGGTAGAACTAACAGTCCAGTCCTTAGAACTAACAGTCCAGCCCTTAGAACTAACATTCCAGCCCTTAGAACTAACATTCCAGCCCTTAGAACTAATAGTCCAGACTACCCAGCTCACAACCAGTTTTTAACAGCTTCCCGATGTTGTTGTTTTTGTCGAAGGCGAACCTATTGTGGTTTATGAAGATGGCGTCGAGGTCCTGCATTAGAACTAACATGGGGTGTGTTTTCTGCTCAATTTTGCCAAACAAGTATTCAAAGATGCTAGAACTAATATGAACCGAGTTAGAACTAACATAGTTCATTCTAACTCGGTTCATGTTAGTTCTAACACGAACTGTGTTAGTTCTAACTATGTTAGGTCTAATAACAACATCTCCTCCTGTTCTGATTTGAATCATGGTATTAACACATAAAAGAGTACCTTATAACATGAAGAATTGATAATAACAGAGATAACTGCATACATAGTACGAACCAAATTAACAAACCAAGTAATAGAGATAATCTGCCATCCTGGTACTGCCAATACAAAAAATAAATCAACAAACCAATACAAACTTCCACCAAAGTAACAAATACAACAACATAATACCAACCAAATTAATACAGTCATCAGCCTGCAAATGTCTAAAATCCCAAACAAAGGAGAGACTTTTCTGATAGAATATAGCATGTGAGGAAAAAATATTACAAAAGATATGAGCAGAATATGCTCAACATGAGACTTTTAAATAGAAAATTACAAGACACAGCTTAAATAAACAAGGACACGAAGTAAAAGAGCAATTGAGAGATTTTTTTAGATGGAATTGTTAAAAAATTGAAAACCCACACAAGACGAGTTCGGCATCGGCGGCATCGACATCGACTGCCCCAGCATTGGCCGTGTCCACATTGCTGGGGCGGAAGGCCTCCGTGGTGAGGGCGGCGACACGTTGGATGTCGCAGGGGGAGGACGAGTCTGGGACAAGGTCGGGCAGAGTAGAGGAGGGGGACGCGGCAACGACGATGAGAGAGGAGATGAGAGAGAGGAGAGAGGAGGTGGGAGCACTGAGTTTGAGGGATTGAGGAGAGTAATGGAGAACTAACATAGTTAATGCAAATGATAGAGGGAAAAAATGGGGGGAAAATTTCCCTCTATTTCTTACATCAGTTCACATTTAATTGGACTTGACTATCTAAGCATCTGGGAAAGAAGGAGAAGGGCAATTTTGGGTTTTTTTCAAAATACAATCGCTATTTTGTATACCGCTGACGTAGAGGGGCCTTGAAATATTAAACGGTACTTTTGGGGGCTTATCCACATGGGGCAAAATACAAGGAGCCTCATCACATGAAGTTTCTGCTTTTGGGGCCTCGACACAATTTTCCCTCAAATTTAACATATTCAATTTGTATAGTTTAAAGTTCGGACGTGGAATTGGCCACTGAGAAAACAACTATGCTGGCTATGATAATATTCAGACTATATCAAAGAAATACAAGATCGCTTACTTGAAATTGCCAAGATGTTCCTCCTACTGAATCCGCGTTTCTTATTAAATCCTATACAAGTTTTTGTTTCTCTTCAGAGGTAAACAGGCGAAGACCTTAGCAGAATACTTCTAACTCAAAAGGATAATAATTCTATTAGGTGATTATCCAACTAACAGCAGATAAGGAGGAGATTTAAAATTCTGGCGTCAAAAATAATGAAAGAAATTTATATGTTTCTTTCATAGCCATATAAGGAGGAGATTTAAAATTCTGGCGTCAAAAATAATGAAAGAAATTTATATGTTTCTTTCATAGCCATCGCACATTGACAAGTGATGTGAACACGTCAAAAATAATGAAAGAAATTTATATGTTTCTTTCATAGCCATCGCACATTGACAAGTGATGTGAACATCGGTAGGTTCTTTGCTCATGTACGATGTGACTAATCAGTAATCAAAATTACCATAACAAATAGATATGATCGTTGAAGCGCAATTACATCCATCCTCCAACATATTGTTTGTCTACAATAAATAGATAAACACAAAAAACAATATTAGTCGTAAATTGTTTGTTAAACATCATCAAAACAAGAAGGCCAACAGATGTGACTAATCAAAATTACCATAACAAATCCTAGAAATCCTAGAGTTAGCATCAACATAGAACATATCACCTTTCACCAATCTATCACACTATTCATAACTCGTATTCCTCATTTTAGCTTGTTAGAAATACTAACTGGCAGAATTTGCTGGACGATATCTTGAAATAGCACTGGTGAGCTCTAGGCCTATCAAAATATAAACACATTGATGAATCAACCTTCAGAAGGTTCTGCTCAAAGGAGATCATCCTGTGTAGAGCAACCTAATGGGCTCTGTTCCAGTTCCATGTGACAAATGAGCCAAAGGTTTGAAGGGATTGTGTTTTTCATTTTACATCAATCTTACACCATTAAAACAAACCAAAAAAAAAGGCACGCAATCATGAAGGGTCTTCTAATTATACGACTCGTTGCTAAATCTCATGGAGAGAGTTGAAATGTAGGGTGCTTCTGATCTGCAATACCCATTCGACACAAATGATATTGAGTCAAAAGGCTATTTTGAACCATCAGCCAAAGTATGCATGAGTTTTTGGGTATGTTAAGACAACCCCGAACAAGTTTGTGCCAATTAACTCTAGGGAGAATCTTATGATAGATTTCTTAATACGGCTTCTAGTTAACCAGATCCTCTGTCCGATGCGTCTATGCCTAATATCTGTAATTCGAGTTGCCATCTATATATTGTGACACTTGATTATGATGGGATTACATAGTAAGGATTTTAAATGTGTGGTAAAGATAAATCTATATATTGTGACACTTGATTATGATGGGATTACATAGTAAGGATTTTAAATGTGTGGTAAAGATAACTGCTAGAAAAAGATGTAGATCCTCTAATAGTTCTCAATTTAATCTCTTTAATCAGTACACCAAAAACTTCAAAGTCCTTTTAATCGGCTGAAACCTAGACTCACGTAACGGTGCTAATTTTTGTAAAATCCGCATTACATTTATGGCCACAATGGGATTCGAACCTGGGCTCGTCCGATATCATCTTAAATTAAGTCCCTTTAATCATTACACGAAAGCTTCAAAGTTATGGTGAGAGTGGAGGATTATATTTTTACACTCAACAATAGTGGTTAGTACATTCTTCTGATGAAGTCGATACTGGAAGGGTAGATGAACTGGTATCATCTCTTTCTCTTTTTCAGCAGTATTGAATGAGACCGACGACACCTTATTAGCTTTTGCTTGACAACCTAATTTTCGGTTGCGCCTGTTATATTTGTGTTCTTTGTTTTTCTTTATGCATCTCTTACATCCAATCTGGCGGCAGCCCTAACAGGACTGCATCACCAACTTATAGGACCCACATCCGCATCACACGCATCATTTAATGAAGAAGCCCAAAGCAAAGGTTTCATTAACAGGAACTAGCATCTCATTGGTGGAATACATTAAAGATGGAGTGATAGTGTCCCTCAAAAAAAGAAGAGGCAAAGAACGGCATCCTCAAAGTGATTAGTTTTCTCATGCTCTGATGAAAAAGCAATGTTTATCAAGGAAAGGACTGGTTCATCACACTTGGGGAAAAGAAGGATTAAATCTCAAAGTTTACATCTCATATACATCACCAATACCTATTATTTACAATCAAAATATTCTGTGGTCTAGTACTCCAATTCAAACAAGTTGGATAATAGGCCAGATTAATTAGTCGGAGACAAACTGACCAGTACCTTTTCACCTTATGAATATGAATGGTCCATACCCATAAGAATTTAACCACACTATTATTGAGGTAGAACTGATATAAGTGCTTATTACCTGGCTACAAGCATCGTAATTGTTACGCCATTCACTGTGTAATATATCCATCTTTGACAATGAATGATTAGTCAAAAAATGCTTTCTTGCCACAAAACCTGGTTGTTTAGGCTCAGGCAGCAAAGCGTGGTCGCTCACCACCTAACATCAAAACAACAGACGACATTGTTGGTCTGTCCTCAGGGCTCTCCTGAACGCATAGCAATCCAACTTTCATACATCTTAAAACATCAGCGGTACCAATTGAGCAATCCAAGGATGCATCAACTACTTGCAAGCCTTCACCTTTCTTCCAAAAATTCCAAGCCTGAGATAATTAAAATCAAATACAGTTTGTGTGTTAACAATAAATATATGGATGTACATAGTGCATCATAAAAGAAGTAGAAGGTTGTATTTAGTCTATGGCACTTACTTCAATTCACCTAAAAGATGCTCCTCAGACCGAGAGAAATAGACTCCTTTGTTTCTTTTGCCACTTATAATTTCTAATACCAAGACCCCAAAGCTAAATACATCAGATTTTATTGAGAAGATATCATTTATTGAAATTAAACTTGATTTTGGATCAAGCTTAATTTTGGGTTTATGATGGAATTATTCTAAGTTTGACCAAACCCAAAATTAGGTTCAAATTCTAGAGGTTTTCTAGATACACTCTAGAAGGTTGATTACCTCCTTAAAGTGTTCTAGAGAAATCTTTAAGCTAAATATCTAGATAATAGTATAGAAACATCTAGATAATTTGTGATAAAAATATTTAGATATTATGTAGAAATTTCTAGAGATTAGAAAAATATCTAGGAACTATGGAGGTGATATTAGAAGAATCTAGATCCTTTGTAACATGTCTTTGGGAGGCTATAAATACCTCCTCGCCTCTCTCATTTGTAAGCAAGAAGAAAAAGTTGAACAAGTGAATAAAACAAGTTCAAATAAAGAGTCTTCCTCTTCATAAGTTCTCTACATTTCTCTAAAAGTCTTTCAAGTGTTCTCTAAGTGTTCTTCATATTCTTCTTCATACTTAGAGGTTTATTCTCTTGGTTTCTTTCGGGTTTCTTGGGTATTACGGTCTTGGGCTAGTGCTAAGCACTATCGGTGTTAAATTTACATGGTATCAGAGTCATTCTAATCTTGTGCTCTTCAAGATCGGGGTTTAAAGAGAGCTCGGGTTTACTCTAAGTATGGAATCAATGGGTCGTGTCGTTGGATTGGGAATGGAGATCTTAAACCAATCTAACTACCGGTTATGGAAGTCATGTATGGAGTCATACTTGGTTAGTGAGGACTTATGGGATGTCATCGGCGGTAGCAGCACAACACCACCAAGGGGAGATGCTGCAACAGTGGAAGTGACAAAGGAGTGGACACGGAAGAATGCCAAGGCGGAGTTTGCTTTGAAGAGGTCAATATCTTCAGGACTATTTGAGCATGTCTCAAGATGTACATCCGCAAGTGCTATTTGGCAGGCACTAGATCAATTGTTCAACAAGAAGAACGAGGCTCGTCTACAACTGTTAGAGAACGAGTTGGCGAATGCGAAGCAGGGGGAGTCTTCAATCTCAGAGTTTTTTATCAAGGTAAAAAATATTTGCTCTGAGATTAATACTCTCAATCCGGAGGAGTCGATTTCGGAAGCACGGTTGAAGCGGTCTATTATTCGTGGTCTACGACCCGAATATACACCGTTTGTTACTTCAGTTCAAGGATGGGCTACACAACCTTTCTTGGAGGAGTTTGAAAATCTACTAGCTTCGCAAGAATCACTAGCCATGCAAATGGCGGGAGTTAAAGTCCATAATGACTCGGGGAGTGCTTTTGTAGTGGGGAGACAACAAAGCTTCAGAGCCAAACCCAAATATGCTAATGTGAAGAATAATGATGGACGAGAAGGATCTTCTACGTGAGACAAGAAGCGATTCAAGTGTTATCGGTGTGGAAAACTTGGGCATTTCAAAAAGGATTGTCGAGTCAAGCTGAAGGAATCAAATATGGCGGAATCAAAGGGTCATACTGAAGACGAAGAATGGGGAAAATGTTTCACGGTGGAGGCTGCATCTTCAGGTACATCCACAGCTAAAAATCTTAGAAATGATTGGATTGTGGATTCTGGTTGTAGCCATCATATTACCGGAGATGAGAAGTTATTTTCTAGTCTTCAGCGTCATGACGGGAAAGAAGCCATCATTACTGCGGATAATTCAATCCACCGCGTTGAGAAGGAAGGGACAGTCGTTATTGAAGGAGATGATGGAAGCCCAATCACTCTCAAGAACGTATATCATGTTCCTGGAGTAAGGAAGAATCTTCTCTCTGTGGTGAATGCGGTTGACTCAGGTAACTACGTTTTATTTGGCCCAAGAGACGTTAAATTCTTAAAGAATATTAAAGAATTAAAAGCGGACGTGGTTCACACCGGAGCACGGGTTAAGGATTTATATGTTTTATCGGCCTCAAATTCTTATGTTGAGAAGATGAGTACGAATGATAATGCCTTTATATGGCATGCTAGGCTTGGTCATATAAATATGACTAAGCTAAAGGTTATGGTGAATAAGGATTTGGTTAACGGGCTCCCAAAGTTGAAGATTCATGATGAAGGAAAGCTTTGTCAAGGCTATCAATATGGAAAGTCACATAGACTTCCATTTGACAACTCCACTTCACGATGCAGCTCTCCGTTAGAGAGGGTCCATAGTGATTTGATGGGTCCGACGAGAACATCCTCCTATTCTGGGTTTCGGTACATGTTACTGTTTGTTGATGACTTCTCACGGTACACTTGGGTATACTTTGTGAAGGAAAAATCAGAAGTATTCTCCAAGTTTAAAGAATTCAAGGTTACCGTGGAGGGAGAATTTGGTCAGAAGATCAAGACTTTAAGGACGGATAATGGAGGGGAGTTCATGTCAAAGGAGTTTATCTCTTTTTGCCAAAAACATGGTATCAAGAGAGAATTTACATGTCTGTATACACCTCAGCAAAATGGAGTAGTGGAAAGGAAGATAAGACATCTAAGCGAGACATGTAGAAGCTGGTTACATGACAAAAATTTGCCTAAGGCCTTATGGGCGGAAGGCATGAGATGTGCAACGTATGTCATCAACCGGATGCCACTTAGTCCAAACAATATGAAGTCTCCTTATGAGATGGTTTATGGGAAGAAGCCAACGATGAAACATCTCAGGATATTTGGATCAATCTGCTACGTCCACGTGTTTGATTCTCAAAGAACCAAGTTGGAGGCAAAGGCGAAGAAATGCATCTTTGTCGGCTATGATGAACAAAGGAAGGGCTGGAGGTGTATGGATCCAGAGACACACAAGTACACCGTGTCTCGTGATGTTGTCTTTGATGAAGTTTCCTCATTTTATGGGCCACCTCAAGTCTTGGTCGAACAAGAAGGTGGGGGTTCCTCCAAGATCGATGAACCAGTTGTTCAAATGCCAAGTGAAAGCGGAAGTCTTGAAGAAGAGACGCAAGGTGAAAGGGGGAGCACTGATCAAGAGGAAGATGAGGAAGAAGATCGTAGTTCCATGGCTAATCAACAGCCAAAAAGGAGCATTGTTAAGCCTGCTCGGTTCAGAGATGAAAGGTTTGTCACTACTTACTCATGCTACTTTGCAGTTCCATTAGATGAAGAGGATCCATAATCGTATGATGAAGCAAAATGAGTTCAAGAGTGGGAGGGCGCAATGAAGGAGGAGATGAATGCTCTCATGAAGAACGAAACTTGGGATTTAGTTCCAAAACCCAAGGATGTCCAACCCATTTCTTGTAAATGGGTGTACCGAATTAAGCGAAAAACGGATGGGAGCATTGACAGATTTAAGGCAAGGTTGGTGGCTCGAGGGTTCTCTCAAAAATATGGAGAAGATTATGATGAAACTTTCAGTCCAGTGGCAAAGATGACTACGGTACGCTCACTTTTATCTTTAGCCGCAAGCTTTGGTTGGAAGTTATGGCAACTAGATGTGAAGAATGCTTTTCTATACGGAGAGCTTGATAAGGAAATCTTCATGGAGCAACTGCTTGGTTTCAAGTCACGAGAGCATCCTGATTATGTCTGCAAGCTTAAAAAGGCTTTGTATGGGTTAAAACAAGCTCCTCGAGCTTGGTATGAAAAGCTTGCTCAATTCCTTCAGTTTTGCGGGTATGTGCCATCAAATTCTGATCCGAGTCTATTCTTAAAGAAGAATGGAGGAGTCCACATGGTGGTTATTCTTTATGTGGATGATATGATCATCACCGGGAATGATGATGCTGAAATTGCTCGTCTACAAGAGGATATGTCGGTGAGGTTTGATATGAAGAAGTTGGGTGAGTTGAACAATTTTCTTGGTTTGGAGGTCGAAAGGGTAAAGGATGGAATATTTGTCAGCCAACAAAGCTACGCAAGAAGAATTGTTGAAAGGTTCGGAGTACACGAAGGGAAGACTCGTACTACTCCGATAGACGTGAACATAAAGCTTAAACGCGATGAAGGGTCCTTGCTACCTGATCCTCGACCTTATCGCTCTCTTGTAGGAAGTCTTCTATACTTAACCATTACAAGACCTGACCTTGCCTTCGCGGTGGGTCTCGTAAGTCGGTTTATGCAAGAACCAAGGAAGCCACATCTAGAAGCGGCAAAGAAGATTTTGAAGTATGTAAAGACAACTCTTGGCATGGGTCTGATGTACAAGTACAATGCCAAGGTTTCTCTTCATGGTTTCACGGATGCTGACTTTGGTGGAGATCTAGATGATCGAAAATCAACTTCAGGGTATGTGTTCTTATGTGGAGACACAAGTGTTTCGTGATGCAGCAAGAAGCAAGCAACATTGTCATTGTCTACCACTGAAGCGGAATATAAAGCTTCAACACTCGCAGCTCAAGAGTGTATATGGCTTCGAAGACTCCTTGAAGATTTGTTGGAGCCAATCAATAAGCCGGTTGCAATTTATGGAGATAATCAAAGTGCTATCAAGTTGGCTAATAATCCGGTGTTTCATGCAAGGACGAAGCATATCGAGTTAGAACATCATTTCATACGGGAGAAGGTGCTTGATGGAACAATTGAAGCTTTGGAGGTTCGAAGCGAAGACAACGTTGCAGATATCTTCACCAAGTCACTACCAAAGGGCCAATTTGAGTTACTTCGCTCGAAGCTCGGGATGGTTGACAAAATCAAGTTTAAGGGGGAGTATTGAAATTAAACTTGATTTTGGATCAAGCTTAATTTTGGGTTTATGATGGAATTATTCTAAGTTTGACCAAACCCAAAATTAGGTCCAAATTCTAGAGGTTTTCTAGAAACACTCTAGAAGGTTGATCACCTCCTTAAAGTGTTCTAGAGAAATCTTTAAGCTAAATATCTAGATAATAGTATAGAAACATCTAGATAATTTGTGATAAAAATATTTAGATATTATGTAGAAATTTCTAGAGATTAGAAAAATATCTAGGAACTATGGAGGTGATATTAGAAGAATCTAGATCCTTTGTAACATATCTTTGGGAGGCTATAAATACCTCCTCACCTCTCTCATTTGTAAGTAAGAAGAAAAAGTTGAACAAGTGAATAAAGCAAGTTCAAATAAAGAGTCTTCCTCTTCATAAGTTCTCTACATTTCTCTAAAAGTCTTTCAAGTGTTCTCTAAGTGTTCTTCATATTCTTCTTCATACTTAGAGGTTTATTCTCTTGGTTTCTTTCGGGTATTACGGTCTTGGGCTAGTGCTAAGCACTATCGGTGTTATCTTTACACCATTCAATGCATACTCTGGAGCCATGTATCCGCTGCATTCCATGATTCCATCAACACTAAATTGGACTTGTTGGAAACAAAAATACTAGATTTGGACCATTACAATTAGATGAAGAACACATACTATGTTCCAACTATTCTCTTAGTCAAAGTCTAGGATCTGATGGTTTCAGTGCTTCCTTTTACAAGTTAGCTTGGTCAATAATTGGAGAAGATGTTACAAATGCAATTGAAGAATTTTTCAAGTCTGGAAAGCTTTTGGGTGCAATTAATGCTACTAATATAACTCTAATACCCAAGGTAAGCTGTCCTAAATCTCCATCTGATTTCAGACTGGTTTCATGCTGTAACTGCATCTACAAGTATATTTCTAAGATTCTTGCTAATAGAATCCAATCAATACTGGGTTGTCTCATAAATGAAGCTCAATGTGCATTTGTAAAAGGAAGGCAAATCTCTAATAACATATTATTAGCGCATGAGCTTGTCAAAAACTATGGAAGGAAACAAATTTCTCCAAGGACTATGTTGAATATTGACATAAAGAAAGCCTTTGATACAATCAATTGGAGTTTCTTGGAGGAGATGTTAAATGGACTTGGATTCCTAAATAAGATGGTATTATGGATCATGGCATGCATTACCTCTCCAAAATATTCTATTTCTCTTAATGGCACACTTCACGGATATTTCAAAGGTGAAAGGGACTTAAGGCAAGGTGACCCCTTTCCCCTTACTTGTTTATCCTTGGCATGGAGTATCTTTCTAGGAATCTTGAAAAGTTGAAGCATGACAGATCTTACAAGTTTCATCCAAAATGTGGCAAGTTAAAAATCACACATTTAATTTTTGCCAATGACTTATTATTGTTCAGTTGGGGGGACCTGAGTTCTATTCAATGTCTTCATCAACGCCTATCAAATTTTAGTGCCATCTCAGGCCTTGAAGCCAATCCAAGCAAATGTTCAATTATGGTGGAGTAGAAGAATCTGTTAAGTCTTCTATCTAAGATTTTCTGGGTTTTCCTGAGGGTTGCTTGCCAATAAGATACTTGGGTGTAGCACTCATATGCAAGAGATTATCGTATGTTGATTGCTCTCCCCTTTTCAATAAAATCTCTAATCAACTTCAAAGCTGGTGGAATCACAAGAAACACTCTTATGCTGGTAGAATGCAAATAATCAAGAGTGTCATTCTTGGCATTCAAATTTTCTGGACATCATGCCTCTTATGCTGGTAGAATGCAAATAATCAAGAGTGTCATTCTTGGCATTCAAATTTTCTGGACATCATGCTATGTCTTACCAGTTAAAGTGTTGAAAAAAGAGTGTCATTCTTGGCATTCAAATTTTCTGGACATCATGCTATGTCTTACCAGTTAAAGTGTTGAAAAAATTAACGAGCTTTGTAGGAACTTTCTATGGGGAAAACTGAGTAGGTTCTTAGGCCTCCTTTGGTGTCTTCGGACAAAGTTTGCTCTAGTAAAATCCATGGAGGATTAGGCATATTTTCAGCTACCTTATGGAACATGGCAGCAGCATTGAGAACATTATGGTTCATTCATAAAAATAAGGAAACAATGTGGATCAAATGGGTACATGGCAACTACATTAAAAATGGAGATGTATGGCATGTAGAAGGTAAAAGGGGTGATTCCTGGTTATGGAAATAGTTAATAAAAATCAGAAACAAATCAATTTCTGCCTGTGGAGGCATTGAAAACTTGAAGAAAGTGATCAACTCTTGTAACAAAAGTTCCAAAATCCATATTTCAGGTCTGTATTCTGCTCTTTCTCCCGTTACTAGAAAAGTATTGTGGTATGATACAGTTTGGGAGAGCTGGAATTACCCCAAACATAATTTTGTGTTGTGGTTAGCAATTCAAGTCAAACTCCTTACTCAGGACAAACTTCAAGGGAGAGGTATCATCCAGTCAAACTGCTGTAGTTTGTGTTCAGGTACAAATCTGGAAAATTGAAATCATCTTTTCTTTGAGTGTTCATTTTCACAAGAGATCTGGAATGGGATTACTGATTGGCTTCAATTCAAGTGTGTTAGGCCCTAGAGGGGGGGGTGATTAGGGTCTTATGCTAATCTAATCCGATTTTATGCCAATTAAAACTTGTTAACAAGTTATCCTAGCAAATAAGATATGCAATGAATTATTAGCAAGGATAAGTAATATAAACAAGGGTGAAACAAGATAAACAAAGGATACAATTGTGTCAGGGTAATATAAATAATGCACTATAGACAATGACGATATAAGATAAACACAAGCAAATGTGCCAATGACTAACTCAAACACAAGAAAATGATCATGGAGTTCGGACCTTCTATCCTACGTCTCCGCTCCCAACTCTCGAGGAGAACTCTACTATCACAACCGGATTTTCTACACTCACCCGAATAACGTTTACACATCACACTCGATTTTCTAGCTCACTAAAAACTTTACAATCAACACTCTTGCAATCCCACTCTACACCCTCTTAGTGTTGGTCTCTAGCCCGTGTCTCCCTCAAGTGCTCGGAATTATGACCTACCTTTAGGCTTTACGACCGACGCCACTCCTCTTAGGACAACCCCGTCTCTCACCACACACTCCTCTCGGTGTACAAGTGTATTACAAAGTGTATCCTCACAATGAAAGCTCGCTAACAAATGATTGTTCTCTAAACAAGGTGAGAACTCAATTAAGCACAACTCCAAGTTATAATCTCTCACAACCCCAATTATACTATGTATATAAATACAATAAACTCAATGGTTGTGTGTGTACAAAGAGATAAAATCAAATCTAAACTCAATATAAAACTAGCTTTAATAAAGATGATTAACAAACAAATAAATATAAAGCTAGAAAGAGTCTAGGAAAACTTCTCTATAGATCAAGAGTGACAGAGAGAAGAGTTGAAACTCAAACACAAATGGCGATCTCCTCTAGCTCTTGTGAAAATTGCTTCACAAAATCAAACTTGAAACAAATACTAAACAAACTTAAACACCCTTTAAAATTATTTAAAAACTCTCTTGGTGGGTGAAAATGGTTATGACAATAGGGTATATATAGGGTGGAAGAAACCATCCCAAGAAAACCCCAAAAACCCATAAAAATCATTAAAATACATAAAATCTAAAAATAGCCGTTAGTGTACAACGGTCAGATTTGTAAGTCGACTTATAGTCGACTTAGTATAAGTCGACTTGATATAAAGTATAAGTCGACTTACCAGATGAAAATAACAAGCTGGAAAACAGATATAAGTCGACTTATAAAAGACTATAAGTCGACTTGCCATGAGTGATAAGTCGACTTGGCAGAGGAGAAAATGCATATTACAGAAGAAAACATAAGTCGACTTATCAGGTGTTATAAGTCGACTTAAAAACATGCATATGCATTAGTCATGCTGAAAATCTGATTTTTAAAGTGCTTTTAAAAATAGCAAATAAATTCAGAAAAATATAAAACTTTGGGAAATGCTTGTAAACACGATAATGAACATGTTACGAGAATTGGTTTTCAAATAGCACTTCCTATTTGTAAAATATCATCATTTTGCAAAAAATTTCAAAACATGAAAATGTGATATACATGAAATTTGATAATGTTTTGAAGTAAACCAAGTTTTGAAACTTTGTAAAATAATTTTATAGACTTAATAAAAGATGTATACAATAATTGTTAAGTCCATAAACAAGAATATATTATTTTCACAAAAATGTATATATTATACAAAACACATTTGTTATTGTTAAGTCCATAAACAAGAATATATTATTTTCACAAAAATGTATATATTATACAAAACACATTTGTTTTTCCAAAAGCAATAGAATATGAAACAAAACACATTTGTTTTTCCAAAAGCAATAGAATATGAAACATGTAAAAGTGTATATGAATATAACTATTATTTCATATCTATAAAGCTAAACCAAAACAAAACAATAAATATAAAAAATGAAATTTCATATTTATATAAACTTGAAAACCAAAACATGTATGTATATATATAACTATATATATACATAGAAACCAAAAGTTATATGTGTGTGATATATGATTGAGCTTTAAAGTGTTAAACACACATAATATAAACCTATACTAAATATACCCAAGCTTGATGAAGGTCTTCAATGAGCTCGACTTAGTAAACTTGAGGATGAAGCTTGAACTTGAATCTTTAACTTGAATTGCATTGCTTCATACCGATATTCCGCCAACCTCCATTGGATATGATCGTGAAAGCTCGATTCCATCCATCCTCCAACTTATTGTTCGCCTAGAATAAATACGAAAACACAAACATTAGACAAATAATATTAGTTGTAAATTGTTTGTTAAAACATCATCAAAACAAAAAGGCCAACAAAGTGGAGAACTTGTGTTTGGTCTTTGCTCATGAATTGGTATTGCAATAGATTGAAGGTGAGAGGTTTCAAAAAAAGAATTAAAAGAATGGCTTTATCCACAACAGTCTACTATATTTGGAAAGAGAGAAATGGGAGAATCTTCAAGCAAATGTGTAGAAGCCCTGAGGTGCTGATCAAAGATATCAAAGTGGAGTTGTTTACCATAATACTAAACAGCTCATGTCCATCTAAGCTTAAGGATTGGATGATCGCACTATAGCTTGTTTTCAACTGTCACTAGTTTTGTTTTTTCAGTTTATTTTTCAAATGTCAAATAGATATCTCAGATGAGAGAAGTGTGATGTACATAACTGTTGATGCTCGTAAACAAATAGTCGGTGGGGATGAGGTTGGCTGTCGAGAGTGGATGATGAAGGATAAAGGGGCCGGCTTCTCCTCCTACTTTATGCGTAGCACTGAGCATACGGGGTGGACTGATGACCTGCACACATCTAGAACGACGGGGTACAGGGCGTGTTTCCCCCGTGGTACCTCCGACGGTCAAGTTAGTGGATGAGTTTGAGGGAGGTTTTGGGGAGAGTCCCTGGGCCATTGAGGTCCATGCAGGGTACATTCCCTTCTTAGAATTTATTTAGTAAAAAACTTGAGGAAAAAGAATCTCTTCGAGTTTTAGTTTTTTCCGAACCTCTTTTTCTCCTTCTTTTTCTTTCTTCCCCATCCCCCCTTTTATAGGCTGTTAAGCATAGCCACGTGGCTTTGTCAGGGGTCTGAGGGCGATGGTGGAGGATGAGCTGGAGGCTTAGTCAGCAGTAATCCTTTTACGTGTAGGCTGACGACTGGAGGAGACATTATCTCGAGATGGTCTTAATAAGGCCCCTAGGATCGATTAGATGACGTATGGCCGAGAATACGGCGAGGCGCCGGGTCGTCCTTATCTTCATAGATGGCGGCTAGCAATTGGAGGGCGAGGCATTGAATACAGAGGGTGCCTCGATAATGTCCCGGGTTTGACAGAAAAGGATGAAGAGAGGACAGGTTGACCGATCTAGCCGCTTATTGCTTTACAGATGTCAGCTGGCGACCGGAGGAAAGGTCGTATGAGTTCAGAGGATGCCTCGATTACGTCCCCGAAGTGACTTGGGAATAGAATGAGCCGCCTTTGCATTTAAGACTTCGTCAGGCTTTGAGACTTTTGATGTGACTGGTCAATACTGTGGTTGATGTATATCTTGGAAATAGCTCAATCGGATGACTCAGATCCTTATCTTCCCCAGCAGGATTGAGTTGGAAAGCGGGTTGTTTTCGTAACTTGTAGACTAGACAAGTGAGTCGTCAGTCCAGTCAGATAGCTCGGGAAATAGCCGAGTCGCCCTTGGGGGAGTCGTCTTAAGTGGGGAGTAGGATGGACTCCTGAGGGGTCGCCTCAAAGGTGAAAGACTGACTGTCTCCGTACTTCGTGTTGGCTAAAGCGTTAGGCTTCTGGCTAGGTTTTTTGGAAGGGTCGATTTGAATTGCGACTTCATTAGGCCTGTGGGGAAAATATTCTATTATTTTTGTTGATAAACAATAGATTACCATAACAGATGGCCCCTTTCATTCGGAGCCGGCTTTGGTCGGGTCCGAGTGAAATAGATATGACTCGGCTCTTGATATCAGGGTTTTTAGCCAATCAATCGCGGTATTTGAGTTTGTGTAACTGGCGATTCTTTGGTTCAGCGTTACTGATGTCGGGAACCGATTAGTGGGGAGACGAGGCGTCATGGGAAGAGTGGGCGGTTGATATTCCCCATAAGTCGTTTCTGTTTCTGAAAACGGATCTATTCTGATCTTCCTTTGTTGCTTCGAGATCATGCCTCTTAAGTTCTGCATGCTTTTTTAGAGGTTTTATAAATAATCCAGGCTACGACTTTGGGAGCACATTCTTCTCGTTAGATCCCTATTTCTTCATATATCTTATACATGGCTTTTCCCCAAAATGATCGTGAGAGGCGGCTCAGGGTTCTGTATTGTGCTCGATCGAGAATGTCATTGGATGACGTGCCTCATTTGTATAATTGCTATGATATCTCCCACGCCTTGACCATAGGAGCACCGGACAGCTCCACTCCGATGCATATGCATGGCGAGGGCAGAGTGCCTCTCTATCAGGCGCACCTGGAATGCGGCTTGCGTTGCGCCTACCGTTGCATCTCTTTGTTAGGGAAGTTTTCGTGGCGCTAGGGGTTTCCCCGTGCCAATTCCACCCGTACGCTATTTATATTCTGATGGTGTTTATAGATGCCTTCTCCGAGGTGGGCGTGGTGCCCAGTATTAATGTGCTTGGGCATGTTGTTGGTGTGGGGTCCGCGGAGGGTGACCCACACTATTTTTTCCACTACCGGAGCGACTTCCACCTGGATGACGACTTCCCAAAGTTGGTAGAGGACTGGAGGAGGTTTTTCGTCTGGGTGTTTGGCACCGATAATGTGTTGTCCTACTCAGTTTGGCCCGAGGTGCAGGAGAATGTGCTGGAGCCCAGGGCTCTCAGTGGCCTAGAGGCCAGAGATCTCGAGAAGCTCCAGAGTCACCTCGTTCTTCAAGAGTCCAGAGTTTTGGATGAAGAAGAGCTCTCCGAGATGGGAAGGTCTTCCTCGTCCTCTTCCGGCTCTGAAGCGACAGTCCTTCCTCCACCCATGGAGGTTTACAAGAGAGATGCTGACTCGGGGGAGCTGAGCTCTTCTAGGAGACCTTCGAAGAAGATGAGGGGAGGCGACGGTTCCGAGCTTTAGGAAGGAGTCGTTTTTTATTTTTTTCTATCTCTCTTTTCTATATATATATATATATAGAATGAAAGTATTCTCTTGGCTTTTGCTTGAGTCGTAGATGCTCCCCTCCCTTTTTTTTTAATGTCGGCCCCTTGGGGCTTTGCCTTGGGTTTGTTCTGTAGGAAGAACTAAGGATTTTGAACCGATTGATAAGTCGTTGTGCCTTGGGCTTATTCTTTAAGAAGTGCCAAGGGCTTTTAACCGACTAAGAAGTCGTTTTGCCTTGGGCTTATTCTTTAAGAAGTGCCAAGGGCTTTTATCCGACTGAGAAGTCGTTTTGCCTTGGGCTTATTCTGACTGAGAAGTCGTTTTGCCTTGGGCTTATTTTTTAAGAAGTGCCAAGGGCTTTTTGGTTTAATGACAACTCAGAAGTTGGGTGCCTAGGACTTACGTTGAGGCCTAGGTCTTCATTTTCCCCTTAGGTCGAAAGGTGACTGTGGGAGTCGACAAAAGGGTTGTGCATTGGGTTTAATACTGTTAAGGTACCAAGGTCTTTACCATATTATCGATAAGAGCAGACGGAATCGAACCATATGTTGTGCCTTGGTTTTACCCTGAGAAGGTACCATGTTTTGACTAAGGAGTCGTGCCTTGGGCTTACTCTTTAGAAAGTGCCAAGGACTTGACCATATGAACGATGAGAGCAGACAGAATCGGACCATATGTTGTGCCTTAGTTTTACCCTGAGAAGGTACAAAGGACTTTGTTCCGACTAAGAAGTCGTTGTGCCTTGGGCCTATCCTGAGGTGGTGCCAAAACCGTTGACTGTGAAGTCATCGAGTGTTGGGCCTACCCTAAGGTGGCGCTGAGGTCTTGTAACCGACTGAGGAGTCGTTGTGCCTTGGGCCAATCCTGAGGTGGTGCCAAAACTGTTGACTGTGAAGTCATTGAGTGTTGGGCCTACCCTGACGTGGTGCCGAGGTCTTGTAACCGACTGAGGAGTCATTGTGTCTTGGGCTAATCCTAAGGTGGCGCCAAAACTGTTGACTGAGAAGTCGTCGAGTGTTGGGCCTACCCTGAAGTGGCACCGAGGTCTTGTAAGCCTTGGGCCAATCCTGAGGTGGCGCCAAAACTGTTGACTGAGAAGTCGTCGAGTGTTGGGCCTACCCTGAGGTGGCGCCGAGGTCTTGTAACCGACTGAGGAGTCGTTGTGCCTTGGGCTTTTCTTCTCGATAAGAGCCAAGGACTTTGAAATCAACCGAGGGGCCGCCGCGCCTAGGATTCATGAGAGTTGACTAGGGCTTTGGAGAATTCGACCGAGGGGTCGCCATGCCTTGGTCTTACTCTTTAGGAAGTGCCAAGGACTTTGAGAAAAATCCGACCGAGCGGTCGCCATGCCTTGGTCTTACTCTTTAGGAAGTGCCAAGGACTTTGAGAAAGAAATTTTTTTTGTTTATTTTTATTGATTGTTTGAGATCTATACATTAGGTTACATCTCATTCGTCCTTAGTGCTCGGACTGTGTCGAACTCTTGCTTTTGGTTTAGGTGCCTTTCGAGGATATCCTTCAGTTGAGGACATGGGCACCGAGGCTGAGCTTCCTTGGCTGTTTTCTTTTTGCCTGTAGACCTTGCTGTTTTGACTAAAGCAGGTTGTTACCTTATCGGCCATCTTTATTGCCAAACTAAGGAGTGCCCAGAGTTGGGTACTATACTTCCTCTTGAGGGCGAGCCGTCTGGCTTTGGTTGTCGCCGAGTAGCTGGCACATTCGTCATCTCATCAGCTAAGGACCTTTCTGAACTCGGAGTTTTTGCTGACGTCCTTGCTGGTCGATGGTGGATATAAGGATTTTCAGCAGATATTATTTGTCCACCGTCGGTTGCGATGTTATGGTCGATATTCCGTTGTTTGAGCTTTTTGGAAGATGTAGCTCAACGGAGAGAGCCCATGCAACTTTTGTGATGGGGGCTTCTTGTTGGTAAGACCCCCATATGCCGAAGCTTTGTTCCCTAAAATTTGATGGGATCATGGTTTCCCTTAGTGTCTCCAGGAACAACAACGGCCGGACCATCCATATGAGGAGGAGCCTTCTCGTCGGGGAAGTGCAAGGTACATGCTTCGACCACCAGGTCTTACTCTGACTCTGGCGGTTTTGTGCGCTTGCCGGGGCTGGGGCTGTTAATCTTCCTTAGAAGACCAGATGGCGAGCCCTTCCATCTTCCCCACAATCTCACCCTGAGTGGAGGAAGAACTCTCCCCTAGAGGCGACGATGGTCCGAAGAGCCGGCCACAGACTTGATCACTGCTCCTGAGCTCAGCTGAGCTACTATTGGTGGGAGCTAGAGTGATGCTGGATCTAATCATAACCCTTGGGGTTCGGCTTGCGATCCAACCCCAGGCCTATTGGTTGTCCAGGCGGTGGGGTTTTCGTCTGTGGCGGCGGTATGAAGCATGTGCTTCATCCTTAAGCTAGACACGCCATAGCGGCGTGTCTTTTCCAGGAGGACTTTCGGGGTATCTGTTGGTAATGACTCCCCCGAAAGCTGTTGGAGCCCCCAAGGGCTTCACCCACATTGGCTCCTCATAGCCATGGGCTATTCCTCCTTAGCATGAAGGATGCGATTTCAGGCTTTGTTTAGCTTGAAAGGTGCGATCTCTATAACGCTTCAAGGATAAACAAGATCAGGCCCCTACTCAGGGTTGGACATTTCTTCTCAGAAAAGAAAGCAGACCCCACGGTGGGTGTCAGACTGTTGATGCTCGTAAACAAACAGTCGGTGGAGATGAGGTTGGCTGTCGAGAGTGGATGATGAAGGATAAAGGTGTCGGCTTCTCCTCCGACTTTATGCCTAGCACTAAGCGTACGGGGTGGAATGATGACCTGCACACATCTAGAACGACGGGGTACGGGGCGTGTTTCCCCGTGGTACCTCCGACGGTTAAGTTAGAGGATGAGTTTGAGGGAGGTTTTGGGGAGAGTCCCTGGGCCATTAAGGTCCATGCAGGGTACATTCCCTTCTTAGAATTTATTTAGTAAAAAACTTGAGGAAAAAGAATCTCTTCGAGTTTTAGTTTTTTCCGAACCTCTTTTTCTCCTTCTTTTTCTTTCTTCCCCATCCCCCCTTTTATAGGCTGTTAAGCATAGCCACGTGGCTTTGTCAGGGGTCTGAGGGCGATGGTGGAGGATGAGCTGGAGGCTTAGTCAGCAGTAATCCTTTTACGTGTAGGCTGACGACTGGAGGAGACATTATCTCGAGATGGTCTTAATAAGGCCCCTAGGATCGATTAGATGACGTATGGCCGAGAATACGGCGAGGCGCCGGGTCGTCCTTATCTTCATAGATGGCGGCAAGCAATTGGAGGGCGAGGCATTGAATACAGAGGGTGCCTCGATAATGTCCCGGGTTTGACAGAAAAGGATGAAGAGAGGACAGGTTGACCGATCTAGCCGCTTATTGCTTTACAGATGTCAGCTGGCGACCGGAGGAAAGGTCGTCTGAGTTCAGAGGATGCCTCGATTACGTCCCCGAAGTGACTTGGGAATAGAATGGGCCGCCTTTGCATTTAAGACTTCGTCAGGCTTTGAGACTTTTGATGTGACTGGTCAATACTGTGGTTGATGTATATCTTGGAAATAGCTCAATCGGATGACTCAGATCCTTATCTTCCCCAGCAGGATTGAGTTGGAAAGCGGGTTGTTTTCGTAACTTGTAGACTAGACAAGTGAGTCGTCAGTCCAGTCAGATAGCTCGGGAAATAGCCGAGTCGCCCTTGGGGGAGTCGTCTTAAGTGGGGAGTAGGATGGACTCCTGAGGGGTCGCCTCAAAGGTGAAAGACTGACTGCCTCCATGCTTCGTGTCGTCTAAAGCGTTAGGCTTCTGGCTAGGCTTTTTGGAAGGGTCGATTTGAATTGCGACTCCATTAGGCCTGTGGGGACAATCTTCTATAATTTTTGTTGATAAACAGTAGATTACCATAACAATAACTTTACAAAATGGTTTAATGAATATAATTTTTTCATTGACCAAAAAAACTATTCTTTTAGTCGTTATTTTTGTTTCTTCTCCGCCGAAAGCTCTAGCCAAGCCAAAGTCCGAAATTTCCCCGTGGTACCTCCGACGGTCAAGTTAGAGGATGAGTTTGAGGGAGGTTTTGGGGAGAGTCCCTGGGCCATTGAGGTCCATGCAGGGTACATTCCCTTCTTAGAATTTATTTAGTAAAAAACTTGAGGAAAAAGAATCTCTTCGAGTTTTAGTTTTTTCCGAACCTCTTTTTCTCCTTCTTTTTCTTTCTTCCCCATCCCCCCTTTTATAGGCTGTTAAGCATAGCCACGTGGCTTTGTCAGGGGTCTGAGGGCGATGGTGGAGGATGAGCTGGAGGCTTAGTCAGCAGTAATCCTTTTACGTGTAGGCTGACGACTGGAGGAGACATTATCTCGAGATGGTCTTAATAAGGCCCCTAGGATCGATTAGATGACGTATGGCCGAGAATACGGCGAGGCGCCGGGTCGTCCTTATCTTCATAGATGGCGGCAAGCAATTGGAGGGCGAGGCATTGAATACAGAGGGTGCCTCGATAATGTCCCGGGTTTGACAGAAAAGGATGAAGAGAGGACAGGTTGACCGATCTAGCCGCTTATTGCTTTACAGATGTCAGCTGGCGACCGGAGGAAAGGTCGTCTGAGTTCAGAGGATGCCTCGATTACGTCCCCGAAGTGACTTGGGAATAGAATGGGCCGCCTTTGCATTTAAGACTTCGTCAGGCTTTGAGACTTTTGATGTGACTGGTCAATACTGTGGTTGATGTATATCTTGGAAATAGCTCAATCGGATGACTCGAATCCTTATCTTCCCCAGCAGGATTGAGTTGGAAAGCGGGTTGTTTTCGTAACTTGTAGACTAGACAAGTGAGTCGTCAGTCCAGTCAGATAGCTCGGTAAACAGCCGAGTCACCCTTGGGGGAGTCGTCTCGAGTGGGGAGTAGGATAGACTCCTGAGGGGTCGCCTCAAAGGTGAAAGACTGACTGCCTCCATGCTTCGTGTCGTCTAAAGCGTTAGGCTTCTGGCTAGGCTTTTTGGAAGGGTCGATTTGAATTGCGACTCCATTAGGCCTGTGGGGACAATCTTCTATAATTTTTGTTGATAAACAGTAGATTACCATAACAATAACTTTACAAAATGGTTTAATGAATATAATTTTTTCATTGACCAAAAAAACTATTCTTTTAGTCGTTATTTTTGTTTCTTCTCCGCCGAAAGCTCTAGCCAAGCCAAAGTCCGAAATTTTAGGGTTCATCTCGTTGTCATGGAGAATGTTGCTTGCTTTAAGATCCCTATGAATAATTTGGAATCTAGAATCTTGATGAACATAGAGAAGTTCTCGAGCAATTCCCAGAATGATGTTGTACCGTCTTTCCCAATCCAGAGACATCTGCTTTTTTCCGTCTGACCAAAATATTTGAGAGTTGATACTTATTAGAATTGTTCATATTAAAAATAAAGGAGACAATATTTGTGTAATTACGATTTCAGTTAGAATACACAACTTTAAGGTGATCACATCATCTGTAATGTTGTTTGTTGCTACTCAAACCAAGGACATAAACAATTATTAATAGAATCTGAATGTTGTTAACAAATGTGGAAAATCTATCGATGAACGAAAGTAGATATGCATACTACCTGCACGTAAGTTTTCAGTTCAAGACATATTGGACATATGGTTATAGATCATTGCATTTATTTTGTGCAAATTATTTCTTGGCTTAGGAGAGACATTGAAGTCTATTGTTCGTTAACATCAATCAAATTTCAGTTCTTAATTCGTCTTGTCTTTAGCTATCATGCATTAATTATTCCCATGAATGATTACAAATGGTTTCAATATGTGTATTCATGAAACCATCACTAATTAGATCAATACTAACTGCGTAGAGCTTAATTAATAAGAGAAATTCCGAAAGAAAAAGAAAGAAAACTTAACTAAAAGAAAAGTTGAAACTTGCTGAGAATTAACTTGAACTTTTAACAGTTATTCAGACAAGCTGATGCAAGATCATGATATGATGATTAAGGAGTATTTTGTGACAGTAAATAATAATGAAAATAGCATCATAATGAAGAAACAAAGAGGAGAAACAAATTACCAAACAGGAAGGCATCTAAACTCTTGTTTGGCATGTACTCGTAGACTAACATCCTTTCATCCCCTTGAGTGCAACATCCCAGAAGCCTAACCAGATTTCGATGCTGAAGCTTTGCCGCTAGCGCTATCTCAGCCTTTAGCTCTTCCAGACCTTGTACGGAAGCCTTCGAGAGTCTCTTTACAGCTATTTCATGTCCCAACTTTCCCTATTGTTTCAACAAACAACAATACTAGAATTCAAAAATATATATATCCTAGAACCAAGTATGACTGTTACTTCTTTTCTCTTTCGGACTCAGTCACTAGAAGATTCCAAATTTCCAAGGTCGAGGAACCAAATTAATGAATTAGTAGATTTGTACCTTGTAAACAGGACCAAATCCACCTTCTCCAATCTTATTATCATCGGAGAAATTGTTGGTTGCTCTCTCTATGTTATCAAAATGAAACAGAGGCAGCTCCATGCTATCTTCTCTAGTACTTTCTTCAGCATTTTCATTAACAGAAGTACCTAGAATTATTTTAATTATTAATTTTTCATATTTACAAACTAACCATTTATAACAATGATGTGATCAGGAGCTGTTTCCATATTCAATTTTTTATGGAAGTGTATTCATGTTAACTACGAGATACAAGGTGCCGTCATACCTCTACTTCTTTTCTTATTCCTCAATGTATAGAAAATAATACAGGCAAGTATTAGTATCGCCAGGACTACACTCAGCACGACAGCTGAGATTGTGTGCCCCCGTTTATGAGATTGGCTTGATATTGATTCTGCAAACCACCAAGACCGCATTTTCTTTACAAACTCAATGTATGTAGTTTCATAATGATTGATTTGAGAATACTTCCCGAGATCAACATGTAAGTGGATACATCGCAAAGGATCAAACTGAAATGCCGGTTGGGATTCCAGCACGCAGTTATTAAAAAGCCAGTAATAACCGGAGCTAAAATGGCCAGTTGTGATCACTCATTTCGAAGATAACAACAGGAAAATACTCTGTAATTCGAGGCTTTTCGTAATTCTCCAACTTTTTTAGTCTAGAATTTTTCTTCATTCGATTACTAAACCAATTGATACACTGAGCCTGAAAAAAACAGCATTTGGGGGCAAGAAGTCACTCTTCTGCAAAAGACAATCTTGCAGTCTACAGCATGACTTTCTTATGGTTTAGTAATAACTGGAGCTAAAATGGCTAGTTGTGATCACTCATTTCGAAGATAACAACAGGAAAATACTCTGTAATTCAAGGCTTTTCCTAATTCTCCAACTTTGTTAGTCTAGAATTTTTCTTCATTCAATTAGTAAATCAATTGATCCACTGAGCCAGAAAAAACAGCATTAATTGGGGGCAAGAAGTCAGTCTTCTGCAAAAGAGACAATCTTACGGTCTACAGCATGCTTGCTGGTGATGTTACAACCTATAGGTCATGGGTCCCTCCAGGTGAAACAGGCAACTGCATGATAGGAATTTTCTTCACCTACTTTACTAAATAAATTATAAATTAAATGAATTAAAATGCTGTCCACATTTCTCTTTCTTAGGCTGGTAAGTAAGCCAATTGACCGACTTATGACTTCCATTTCCTACTCTCATTCACTCGTTTATCTCATGATCAGGAAGAATCTATAAAACCAAGATTGTGATGCGAAAATAATCTCAAGTTCTTAGCAGTTGGTAGAAGCTTTTGAATATAATAAGCACGGTCATAAGCACTGCTTTGACTGACAAGGCTCAAGACTCTGTACGCTTCTGGATGGATGACTAAAAGTCCAGAGTGAGAAAATTCCGAAAGGAAAGGAAATGAAACTATCAAGTTAGATATCTTCGTGTGATCTAGATAAGAATTTCTCAGAGCAAACTAATCTACACAGCTAATTTCATCTGCATTAAATGCTGATTTAAACTAATACACAGTAACCTGTCGGTCTCACATCGGGCCTCCAAGGATCAGGCTGTGCAAAAGATAAGAATTCATGAGTTCTCAAACTCCGTCGACTCCTACATTAGCAAGAAAATGTTGCAGTGGCTAAATTGTTGAGTCGAGTGTGGAGATCAAACCTTGCAGGCGACATTTTTCAGGCGAGGTTGTCGGCGACCAGATGCAGGCGAAGCTCTCGAGCAGGCGAGTTCTTCGTGCAGGCGACTTCTCGTGGCTGGCGATTTCTCGTGCAGGCGAATTCCTCGCAGCTGCAGACGAGATTGACTCATAGGCGGGCTCGTAGCTAGCAGGCGGGGTCGAGGCGCTCGTGACAGGCGAGCTCGTGGAGGATTTCCAGGCTGTCGACAGACTGTCGACAGCTCATCTAGGGTTTCCCTATAAAAGGCCGAGATTGCTGCTCCTCTCTCGCGATCTCAGAAATCCCTTTGGCGGCGGATCCCCTTTTTCTCCCTCTCTCTGTTCTGTTTTTCATCTCCAGCTCTCAATCGTAATTTTGAGGGGAGACATTAAGAAGGAAGTTAAAGAAAGGGGGAAAGAAGTTAAGAGGGGTATTTAAGAAGAAAATGAATCGTACTGTAGCTACAGTAACGATTGTTATTATTGAGGAATCTCAAGTTTGAGATTCACTCTTGAATTGTAATTTCTTGTTAGATTAAATAAGAAATTTACTGTGTGGCTCCCGAGGACGTAGGCAGTTGCCGAACCTCGTTAAATCTTGTTGTATTTTTTCTATTCTACGTTTCTGCTGTTTTAGGGGTTTTACGTAGCCCCGACGGATAAATTACCAACAACTGGTATCAGAGCGTGAAACGATCTAGAGGAAGTCAGATTCAAGTGGGAGTCATGGCCGCAGATGAAGAAAAAAATGAGACTTGAGAAGTTTGATGGAACAGATTTCGGATTCTGGAAAATACAGATAGAGGATTATATGTATCAGAAAAATTTGTATCAACCACTATCGGGAAAGAAGCCAGACTCTATGAAGGCAGATGAGTGGAACCTTCTAGACAGACAAGCCCTCGGAGTTATCAGATTGACGTTGACTCGCAATGTTACGTTCAACATAGCGAAGTAGAAGACCACAGCGAGTCTTATGGCAGCACTCTCAAATATGTATGAGAAGCCATCAGCCGCAAACAAAGTTCATCTGATGCGATGGTTATTCAATCTGAGAATGGCGAAAGGCGCGTCAGTAACACAACACCTCAATGAACAACACGATCACAACCCAATTGAGTTCAGTTAAAATTGAGTTTGATGAGGATGTTCGGGCATTGATATTTTTGTCTTCCCTACCAGAGAGTTAGAACGCTACAGTCACAGCTATGAGTAGCTCGTCGGGAAGTACCAAATTGAAGTTCGACGACGTTCGTGATCTGGTTCTCAGTGAGGAGATCCGACGGAGAGAGTCGGGTGAAGCTACAACCTCTTCAGTATTGCATACGGAGTCAAGAGATAGAAATTCAACCAGAGGGAACAGACGAGGCAAATCAAACTACAGAGGTAGATCAAAGGACATGAAGTCCAAGTCAAGGAATCCAAACAACATCTCGAAGGCTATCGACTGTTGGAATTGTGGAAAGATCGGGCATTACAAGAATCAGTGCAAGAGTGCTCAGAAGGAGAAGGAGACGAAGGCAGATGTGAATGTCACTTCCACCTCAGGAGGAGACTGTAGGTTGTCTAAAAATCACAATAGATAGCTTATCCCCCATCAAAACACCGATGAAGGAAGTTACAATCTGACGACTTTCAGAAGGTTACAATTTGAAGACTTTCACGTAGATCGGTGAAGGTTACAATCTGACGACCTCCATGACAACTGATGGAAGCTCTAATCAACAGCCTTCACAATCAACATCGGGAGTTACAATCTGACAACTCTCATATTCTCAAGGAGCTAAGACGAAGATTACAAAACAATGATCTTTGCAACGCTGTGACAAAAGAGATTACTTGCTGATAATCTCTTCAAAGCAAGACGCGGAACTCATCATCGCGCTCCAAGACCAAAACGCGGAGGTCCTCTCCGTGTATCAACACCAAAACGCGGAGGTACCCCCCATATATCAACAGTAAAACGCTGGAGTCGAACCCGTGTGTCAAGATCAAAACGCCAGGGTCAAACCCGCGTTACAACATCAAAAGGCTAGGGTCGAACTCGCGTTACAAGATCAAAACGCCAGGGTCGAACTCGCGTTACAAGATCAAAACGCCAGGGTTGAACTCGCGTTACAAGATCAAAACGTCATGGTCGAACCCGCGTTATAACATCAAAACGCCAGGGTCGACCCTCGCATTTTCTGAATGCCCAGCGGGTACCCAACTCCGCGTCTCCAGTCTAAAACGCGAGGTTAGGGTCCTGAACGCCATGTTGGGCGTTTGACTCATTCAAATATGAGTCGAACGGTTTCAGAACCGTTTTCCCCACGATCTGAGGAAATCACGCCCACTTAGGAGCGGATTTAGAGGGCAGTTACACCCCCTTAATCCCCTATAAAAGCAAGTAAACTCAACTGAGTTCAAGCGGATTTAGAGGGCAGTTACACCCCCTTAATCCCCTATAAAAGCAAGTAAACTCAACTGAGTTCAGGGTTCGATTTTTATTGGCTTGAATCGACCATTGAAGGCTGACTTTTTGGAGCTAAGAATTGACAGCAACATGAGAGATCCTTAGGCGAGCTTTTGAGGGGATCGGCATCATCCTCCAACGAAGATTAACTTCAACTTCGACAACAGAGAGCTTTGATCCTTGGCTTATCAACCGAACTTTCGGTTCAAATCAACTCTTTTTCAAGAGTTCAAACTCGATCAGAGTTATCAACTCATCAAGAGTTTTAAACTTGCCACGCAAGTTCTCCACAATGTCAAATCGTGAGGAGAAGACATCGTTCCAGTGAATCAAGACGTGCGGATCGTCAACGGAGAGCAAACTCGACGCAAGCATTCGAGGGAGGCACTCCATCGCCACCGTGAAGAACCCTGTTTTAAACAAAGAGGAAGAACCAATTTCGTTCTCCTCTCTTTTATAATCAAATTGTAATCGGAATCAAAGGAATACAAGTCAATTTTCTTTGTTCTTTTCATTGCAATTTTAGACGACGCATTGATATGCTCTTTGGAGAGCAAGGAGGAATCTTGGGTGTTAGATTCAGGAACGTCGTTCCATGCTACTTCTCAGAAAGAATTCTTCGATAAGTATGTTCCCGGAAATCTTGGATACGTATATCTTGGTGATGATCAACCGTGTGCTATTGTGGGCAAAGGTGTAGTAAAAATTAAGTTGAACGAGTCAGTATGGGAGCTGAAGGATGTCAGACATATTCTCGACCTGAGAAAGAACTTAATATCCGTAGGCCAGTTGGCTGGCGAATGATACACTACGACCTTCCATGGAGATGATTGAAAGATTTCAAAGGACGCAATGACGATTACCTGAGGCAGAAAGACTGGTACCTTGTATATGACAGCAGGTGCACGTTGTTTGATCTCAGTTGTAGCAGACAATGAGACTTCAAAACTGTGGCACCAGAGACTCGGTCATATGAGTGAAAAGGAGATGAAAATCATGCACATAATGGGAAAACTCCCAGGTCTAGAATCAGTTGATTTAGATATGTGTGAAGAATGCATACTTGGAAAGCAGAACAGAATTAGCTTTCAGACAAGTGGCAGAACCCCGAGGAAAGAGAAGCTAGAGCTCGTTCACTCAGATGTGTGGGGACCAACAACCACCGCATCCATTGGTGGAAAACACTACTTCGTGACTTTTATCGATGATCACTCTCGGAAAGCGTGGGTCTACTTTCTGAAGCATAAGTCAGAAGTGTTTGAAGCTTTCAGGAGATGGAAAGCTATGGTCGAGAATAAGACCGGTCTGAGAATAAAGAAGCTCAGGACCGACAATGGCGGTGAGTATGAAGACACGAGATTCAAGAAGTTCTGCTATGAGCACGGGATCAGAATGAAGAGAACCATGTCCGGTACGCCTCAGCAAAATGGTGTAGCTAAGCGGATGAACCGAACGTTGACAGAGAGAGCCAGAAGCATTCGGGTACAGTCAGGCCTACCGAAGCAGTTCTGGGTAAAAACGGTCAACACAACAGCTTACTTGATCAACCGAGGTCCATCGGTTCCATTGGAGCACAGAATACCAGAGGAGGTATGGTGCGGGAATAAGGTAAAACTCTCACATCTTAAAGTTTTCGGTTGTGTAACTTACGTGCATATTAGTGATCAATGCAGGAATAAGCTTGATCCCAAGTCAAAGAAATGTACTTTCATCGGCTATGGTGAAGATGAGTTCGGCTACCTCATTTGGGACAACGAAAACAAGAAGGTGATCAGGAACATAGATGTGATATTCAACGAGAAGGTGATGTACAAGGACATGCACAAGACTGATGACTCAGAGAGCAAGTCAACATTTATAGATGCAGATGTTGTCCCAGGTAACCTCTCGAAAGAACCCAATGCAGAGAGTCCTCAGCCAGAAAAGCCTGTTGGACAAGAAGGTGCGCAGGAGCCCGACGCACCAGTTCCAATATTAAGAAGATCTTCCCGTCCTCCTGTACCCAACAGGAGATATATGAACTATCTGTTGCTGATAGATGGTGGGAAGTCTGAAAGCTTTGATGAAGCTTGTCAGAGTGGAGATGCGAGCAAGTGGGAGCTTGTCATGAAAAATGAGATGAAGTCTCTCATCTCAAACCAGACGTGGGAACTAGCTGAGTTGCCTACGGAGAAGAAGGCACTCCACAACAAATGGGTGTACCGGGTGAAAGAGGAGTAAGACGGCTCCAGAAGATATAAAGCTCGGCTAGTTGTCAAAGGATTCCAGCAGAAGGAATGAATTGACTACACCGATATTTTCGCTCCCGTGATAAAGCTAAATACTATCAGGACAGTGACGAGTATTGTAGCAATTGAAGATCTTCATCTCGAGCAGTTAGACGTGAAGACGGCGTTTCTTTACGGAGATCTAGAAGAGAAGATACACTACAAGAAATCCGGTATTTAACGACCAAAATTAGTAAAGAGACCAGTTAACCGTCATTAATGTGCATATAATAACGACGGGTTTTAAAACCTTCGTCGAGTGATTACAAATATTAGAAAAATAATATGAGATGGAATAACGGATTTCTAATCCCTTCATTGATTTGATTCTAATACGTTATTTGGTCTCCTTAAAAGATCGAAGGGTCCACATCAGTAAAAATTCGAGTACCGCGGGCTTCAATTTTTCAAGTTCCGCAGCCCCAAATATTTCTCCCCTTATTTATCAAAATCTCTCTCAAAATTTTCATCCCTCTTCTCTCTAAAACTTCCAAACCTTGAGCTTACCTGCTCCCTGTCGCCGGCCGCATCCCCCCTTCATCGACGGCGTCTACGTCCTCATCATCATCATCATCATCATCATCATCAATGTCCACCGCCATCTCCGGCTCTTCAAACCCTAACTCCTCATCGACACTGACTGTCAACCCTCTTCCTCACTGACCGCCGACTAATGGTTCGACTTGAAGGAAGATCATGATCAATCGTCTCCATTTTGATCAAAGGAGGAGGAGATTAGGATCAATTGCTTAAGGTTTAACAGATTTATCCATATCAAGGTATTTTTCTTGCACACCAGGTGTTTGATTTTGTTTGTTATTTCTCTTAGGTTTTGATTTTTGATGCAAGTCATTCTTTTGTTGTTTTGGTGATGATTTTTGTGGAAATTGTAGTTATTTGAGGATTCCTTTGAATGTGATTCCATCAAAAGCTCTCCATCATGCAGATCCCACCGCCAAACGGCACAAGGTCAACAACCCTTGAGGTACTATTTTGATGTAGCTTTTTATTTAATTCTTGACTGGGTATGAATTTATAGCATTCATCCTAGTAAAGGAGAAAACCTACACAATTTTTTTTTTTAAATTTTCCTGACTAATTTATATTTCGTATTAAATTGTCTCAAAGTTGAGGGATTGCACAGGTCTTGTATTATTTTGGTTGATGAATATGATGAAATTGTTACTTTAGATAAGTTGACTTTCTCTGAATTTTCATTTCACCCAATTAAAAAAATGCGGGGACATTGAATTCTTTATTGTGACAAACACCAATTTCAAGTTCTTATTAGCAAGATTTGGTTGTAAGAATTTTTATCAGTTGGTGGAAAGAGAGGGAACTTTGGTGAGAATTAGAAGTGAAAATAGACAATATCTCATCATTTGAAAAAAGACATTTTGGGTGAGTATGGACAATTTTTCATCTTCTAGTTTCTTTTTAGTTATATTATATGTCTTTTGATTTCATGGTGCCTTTGGTTAATCTGGATTATTGCTTGTCGATTATCTACTTTTCGCTACTCAAACTATTCTATTTTTTGTTAGTCGATTGCTTTAAGCTGAATATAGAAACATCATTAACTGCATTGTAGTTCTGGAAATTTGTTTAAGTTAATTGTTATATATAAGATTTATTTTGAAAATAAACTCGTCATATGATATCCTTAAATCTGTAATTAAAACATTAAGATAATTGAATGGCGAGATTTTTAAAACCATGCGATGTAGCGTGTTTGTAGGAAGCAAATGAGCATTAACTTCTGATGTAGCTCCAAGTTTTTTGTAATTTTGACTTGCTTAATTGCACTATAAACAGTTTTTGAATATAGGTACCCTGTACTGAATTCAGTCATAAATGCATTTCAGAAGTAGGACTACGACCTACACATGTTAAGGATACATGAAAGAGCCAATCGATAGTTGTATGTATAAAATCCTACAAATTGAACGCTACTTCACACCTTACATGTTTTTTCCCCTCTTCTACTAGCCGTTAGCACACATTTTCTCGTTATGTTTTTTCTTTTTACCTATGAAATTGATTTGGGATCCTATGTAAAAAATAGCATCACATAGTTTTAAATACAACAAGATCTGATTACTCCTTTTGTTGAATTTGAACTTGCTTCACTTGAGATAATATTTTTATCTCTTAACTATTTCCCAGGTTCTGAAATTCCTATTGCTTGTGCCTTGTAATTGAACTCTTCATATTGCAATATCAGGGGACGCATATAATTGGTTTCTTGTTTGCACCTATTATTATAGTGTGGCTCTTATCATCAGCGGAGTTGGTGCGTACAACATTTTGCTCTGGCATCACCATGTTGTTGTAGTTCTTTCCCCTTACTACATGTTTAAGTTTATGACATTGCAAATTAGAGCTCACTAGGTGGTGTGGTTTTATGCATTGCAGGTTATTTTTATAGCTCAGAATACCCAATGATTTGATTTAACATATAGGAAGTTATTTAAGGTTTAGTTTGCAGTGCTTGAGGCAACGTTTGTGGACCCATGTCACTTCTCAAAGAGATCAATCAAGGTATGATCCACTTGATTCACAAAGTGCTTGAAGGTTTTTTTTCATTTGTATCTCAACAAAACAGATACATAGGGAAACTTGTTGTATCGTATATTAAGCTTTCGGATATAATCCATCCGTGATGCCAGTTTTTGAACAGAAGCCTGCTAAGGTACTTTGTTTAAACTCTAGGGTTCTTTCAAGAATAGAATTGGGTTTTTCTCCCCTTATATTTTTTAAATTTGGTGAATTTTTAGTTGAATTTGGATAGCGTACAGAAAAAGAGTGGATGCAGGGGAAGCAGCAGTGGGAGTGAGCCTGCATTGTAAAAGCCTCGAGTAGAAGCACCATCGCCTTTGCCAACCTTTAAAGTAAGGATAGATTTTGTGTAGATTTCAATTGATTGCAGCTTTGATCTTTTTTTTCCCTTTTCTTTAAAATTATTGATTATAGCTTTTAGGGTTTTTATGGTTGTAGGTTAGAAAAGAGAAATTAGGGGACATAATCACCACACTCCAACAACTAGTTTCGCCTTTTAGAAAGGTGATATACATTTTCCTTCTTATTTCATCTTTTAGTTTCATTTTCCTTGGTTAATTAACTTTGTTATTATATGCTGATTGATACAGCATCAGTTAATTAACTTCCGTTTCTCAATTCTTGATATTTTGTATGATTTTAGCTCTTGAGCACTCCATACTTGAAGAATGGGCATCCCGTGCAACATCAACAGGTACTATATTATTGATTGTTTTTCTATCCATGTTTCTTTAACAAGAACAAAATAAACAATAGAAGAAAACGAATTAAGCTAAGGAACCCATAAATATGGAGATTATACATACACACTGTGCAAGTCCATGACTGGTTTGCTTCACTTGAAATTCTATGCTTCATGATATATATTGGCATAACATGAAAGAGTTAGAAGTCAGCTATGATGCTCAAATTTTCTGGACTGGTAAGGCAACGCCTTTTCCCTGAACAGGAGACAATCTTGTTAATTATGTATCGTTTAGATTTTTATAATAAATTATATTTTTCTTAGCATATTGTTTTCAACTTTTTGTCACATTGATACTCAGTACATTGTGAATGGTTCCTGGAAATTTTTATTCTTATCTTCCATAACTACGAAGTTTCTGGCATTTACATACAAATAAAATGGTTGAATTAGAACTTTTGACTATTCTCATAATTGTAATTGAACTTTCTGGAACATTAGTTTTTGTTGATCCATACTTTGATGAAATGGAAGTGCTTGTTCATAAATGATACAATTTTATGTATCTCCTATTCCTACAGATTTTTTTTCAAAAACTTCCATGGCGAGTTGGAACCAAGTATCTCCTTGAGTTTACTCGTTTATGTAGAGTATATGCATGTGGTAGATTTTCTGTTCAGGATTATTTGTTTCTTTATTCTCTATGTTTCTTGATTAACTTGCAGGTTATTATAAACAAGTCACATGCTCAATGGCATGCTAGTCTCTCCAAAATCCCTTTGCATAATGATGATCTAGAAATGATTCTCCTTATTTTTTTACTTAATAAGATAATTTGCTTAATTGATATTTATTAATTATGTGTTTTTTTAAATTTTTCAGGCTATCCATATGCAAGACTAGGAGAGGGGGTAGCTCAAGTCTTCTTTTTTACATTGATTAGATATGAAAATATGTTTCTTTCTGTAACTTTCACTTTAATTTGCTTTTGATAGTTTCATGTATTTTTCTTTGGAACAATTAGGATATTAACTCTTGTTATTAGTATTGAATATTTGAGAATGATGGAATTTTATTTATTGATGTTATTAATGAATGGAATTTTTATTTTCCCTCTTATTCATTATTGGATATTTTTAATATATTTTTGTTGTGAATCTTAGTGTCAGGTTGAGAATAATATGATAGTTGCCTATGAATGAAAAATTTATTATTAATATATATTAGAAATTTGTAGTCTACAATGACGGTTTTATAAACCGTATTTTGTTCATCAACGAAGGGAAAACACCGTCTTTGATGGGTTACTAATTACCCATTATGATGACTTTTATGACGGTATCCAACCGTCATTAATTAGTCTTCAACGATGGGAAAATATCCTCGTAACTAATTATAACGACAGGAAAATATCCCCGTAACTAATGGTAACGACGGGAAATATCCCGTCACTGATGGTAACGACGGGAAAATATCCCCGTCACTGATAGTAACGACGGTGATAATTACCGTCGTAAATATTAATGACGGTAATATGTTCCGTCGTTATAGACTCTATAACGACGGGTAGTATATCCCTTCGTGACCCTTTAGCGAAGAGGGCTTCAACGACGGGTGATGAAGGGATTTTTCCCCGTCATTAGCATACAATAACGAAGGTTTTCAGCTCTTTAACGAAGGAAAATCCCTTCATTAAAGATGTAATTTCTTGTAGTGATAAACATGCATCAGCCAGAAGGTTTCTCAGAAGAAAAGAAGAAGAACCTGGTGTGCAGACTCAAGAAAAGCTTGTATGGCCTGAAACAAGCCCCAAGACAGTGGTACAGAAAGTTTGACGGCTTTATGCACAAGGAAGGTTTCCAGAAGTGCAACGCCGACCACTGTTGCTACTTCAAAAGATATCAGTCCAGCTATATCATCCTACTGTTATATGTTGATGATATGTTGGTAGCAGGTGCAGATATGGAGGATATCAAGAGTTTGAAGCAGCAGCTGTCAAAGGAGTTTGACATGAAGGACTTAGGTCCAGCGAAGAAGATCCTTGGAATGCAAATCACGAGAGATAAGAAGAGAGGTCTCTTGCAGTTATCTCAGACGGAGTACATCAACCGTGTTTTGCAAAGATTCAACATGAGCGACACCAATCCAGTGAGCACACCATTGGCCAGCCATTTTCGCCTATCGAAGGATCAGTCTCCTCAGTCAGAAGAAGAGAAAGAGTATGGCTAAGGTTCCTTACGCCTCAGCTATCGAAAGTTTAATGTATGCAATGGTCTGTACGAGACCAGACATTGACCATGCAGTGGGAGTGGTCAGCCGGTTTATATCGAATCTAGAAAAGTTCATTGGGAAGCGGTCAAGTGGATTCTGAAATATCTACGAGGCACCACACATAAGTGTTTGTACTTTGGTAAGGGAGAGGTAGAAGTGCAAGGGTACGTAGATGCAGACTTTGGAGGTGAAGTCGATCACCGAAGAAGCACCACCGGCTATGTATTCACTATCGGAACTACAGCTGTTAATTAGATGTCACAGATACAGAAGATTGTCACTCTGTCCACTACAGAAGCTGAGTATGTTGCAGTGGCTGAAGCCAGTAAAGAGATGATATGGCTTCAGGGTTTGTTAACAGAGCTGGGATTCAAACAGGAGAAGAATGATCTGCATAACGATAGTCAGAGTGCGATTCACTTGGCTAAGAATTCCGCATTTTATTGTAGAACGAAGTATATTGCGCTTCGGTACCACTTCATCAGATCCCTGTTGGAAAATGACGTGTTGAAACTGGAGAAGATTCCAAGAAGAATCCAGCAGACATGTTAACAAAGACGGTGACCCTTCAGAAACTGGAGTTGTGCGTAACTTCAGTTAGTCTTCATGCATAGGTGATGAGGGCGGAGCCACACAGAAGGATGAGCTTGATGAGATAGCCTGCTGACGACGGTTTTATCTCCAAGTGGGAGATTGATGAGTCGAGTATGGAGATCAAACCTTGCAGGCGAGATTTTTCAGGCGAGGTTGTCAGCGACCAGATGCAGGCGAAGCTCTCGAGCAGGCGAGTTCTTCGTGCAGGCGACTTCTCGTGGCTGGCGATTTCTCGTGCAGGCGAGTTCCTCACAGCTGCAGGCGAGATTGACTCACAGGCGGGCTCATAGCTAGCAGGCGGGGTCGAGGTGCTCGTGACAGGCGAGCTCGTGGCAGATTTTTAGGCTGTCGACAGTCTGTCGATAGCTCATCTAGGGTTTCCCTATAAAAGGGAAACCCCATGGGCCGAGATTGCTACTCCTCTCTCACGATCTCAGAAATCCCTTTGGCGGCGGATCCCCTTTTTCTCCCTCTCTATTTCGTTTTTCATCTCCAGCTCTCAACCGTAATTTTGAGGGGAGACATTAAGAAGGAAGTTAAAGAAAGGGGGAAAGAAGTTAAGAGGGGTATTTAAGAAGAAAGAGAATCATACTGTAGCTACAGTAATAATTGTTATTATTGAGGAATCTCAAGTTTGAGATTCGCTCTTGAATTGTAATTTCTTGTTAGATTACATAAGAAATTTACTGTGTGGCTCCCGAGGACGTAGGCAGTTGCTGAACATCGTTAAATCTTGGTGTACTTTTTCTATTCTGCGTTTCTGCTATCTTAGGGGTTTTGCGTAGCCCCAGCGGGTAAATTCCCAACATAAATAACATATGAAAACAAGCAACAAGAGTGCATACCTACATCTGCTGCTGCCAACCGCAGGTAGAACTCCTGTCCACCCATGTTGTACATTTGCACGTCCATAAGGTTACTAGTCCAGATAATACACCCCTGGATATCAGCACTAGCAAAACCTGTGCAAGAACAATTCCTCAAGCATTCTGCCCTACATTCATCGAAGCTCATACTCATGTCCACCGTTGCCTGCACCGTATCAGGTAAAACTGTCCTTTGCACTGGCACAAATCCATCAGTTCCATTCCTACAGTCTAATGATGTCTTCCTAATGCACCCACCAGTAAAGCCCTTTAAGGCCCAGTCATACGGCGCCTTGGGCTCAAACCCCGGCAAGCAACTGCAAGCTCGTAAGGTATCAATGTAGCACAGGCTGTTGGGCCCACATACACCAAACAGGTCACACTGGGTCGCTGGTAAATACCGATACTGACCCCATTCACCAGAATCAAGCAATACTAATCTTTGTATGAGCCCAGATGGATTCACCACCAACCTAGTCAGCGTAGCATTGTTCACCATATCAGCCGTGTAAGTAACCTCGTTCTTGTTGTTAATGAAAGTGAATGAAAATGAGTCCATGGAATCGTTGTCATAGAATGGTATTCTTCCAATCCAGGGACCAGACCTCCACTCTCGGACAGAACCAGCCAAAAATATCAATTGAGGATCACCATGGAGGTCGACTGCTAATGTGTATATTCCAGGTGACGGATCTGTAGAACTTGACCATCCAGTGAGGTTGCGATTCAGACCACTTTTAGCATCCCATTCGACCTTCACGCCCGGGATCAAAGTATCAGTTGGATAGTCAAAGCCCTGCCATGCTATGCTGTTAGAATCAGTGTCGTCAGCAACAACAAAATTACCAGTATCCAATAAATGGGCTATTGGATTAGTAGCTTGTTTCGTCGAAACAAATAACCAGATGATTGGGAAACCACCCGCAGTAATAACAAGACTTCCATTTTTGGTAATCGATAAGATTCCAGTGGTACCATTAATTGGGTGAAAGGCAGTAATAACAAGACTTCCATTTTTGGTAATCGATAAGATTCCAGTGGTACCATTAATTGGGTGAAAGCGATTTGCCACCCAGATTACGGTCTGTCCTGGTATTTTGTTGTACCATATGCCAATATATCTGTTGCTGGGGTTGGAGTTGTCAGGGGTAAAGAATCCCAGTGCAAAAGTTCCGGTAGATGAAAGCAAGACATTTCCATCGGTAAGATTTGTGGTAGGGGTAGGAGTCCCTGGAAGTGGAGGGGTAACAATATCTGGAAATAGTAATATCTGGAAATAGCAAGACTTCTCATTTTAGCTTGTTCGAAATAGTAACCAACAGAATTTGCATAACAATATCTGGAAATAGCAATGTTAAGTCAGGTCTATCAAAATAAAAACACATTGATGAATCGACCATCAAAAGGTTCTTCACAAAGGAGATCACTCTGTGCAGAGTAGCCTAAAGGGTTCTGTTCCATATGACAAATGAGCCCCAAGGTTTGAATGGATCGTGTTTTGACATTTTACATCAATCTTACACCATTAAAACAAACCAAAAGAAGGTGCCCATTCACGAAGGGGCTTCTAATTATATGACTTGTTGCAAAATATCTCATGGAGAAAGTTGAACTGTAGAGTGCTTCCAATTTGCTTTATCTGGAAAAGTTGAATATCTTTGTAGAGATGATTCGTCAATGTCAGAATAAAAGAAAACAAGCTCGCTACATCAGCAATGATATAGGGGAGTTTATTATTGTCAGAGAAAAGAAACCCAGATAATTAATCACAAGACGAGAACTTGGAATAAAAGTCATACCACTAACAGACCCATGTAACAAACACTGTAACAACTATCTACCTAAAGACGTAGTAAGTGTTAGATCGTTTATACTGGAGCTTTCCTTCACTAGAGATGGACTCCCTGTAGGAGATATCCTTGCCATAAAACCAGGTTGTTTAGGCTCTGGCAGAAGAGCATGATCACTGCCTAACATCAAAACAACGGATGACATGATCGGTCTATCCTCCGGTTGCTCTTGGACACAAAGAAGCCCCACTTTCATGCATCTTAGAATTTCAGTCATAAAAACTGAGGCATCCAATGACGCATCAATTAGTTGCAAGCTATTACCTTCTTTCCACAATGTCCATGCCTGGAAGAATTAAAACCAGAAATAAGCCATGTATCGACAATAATTAGATGTAGCTAATTGTACTTACCTTTCCTAAGAGATATTCCTCGGCCGCAGAGAGATATACCCCTTTATTTCTCCTTCCGCTAATGATTTCTAAAACTAAAACCCCAAAGCTGAATACATCTGATTTCACTGAGAAGATCCCATTCAATGCATACTCTGGAGGCATGTAACCACTACATTCAAATCAAACACTAAATTAGGTATTGTGGTAACTGAAAGTCTGAAACTAAGTTGAACAATCACTATCAAAGATGGATATCTCTTACTATGTCCCGACTACTCTCCTTGTCTGTGTTTCCGTCTCATTTTCTCCAAAAAGTTTGGCCAAACCAAAGTCTGATATTTTGGGAATCATATCTTTGTCGAGAAGGATGTTTCCAGCTTTAAGGTCCCTATGGATGATTCTGAATCTCGAATCTTGGTGAAGATAGAGAAGTCCTCGTGCAATTCCTAAAATGATCTGGTATCGCATTCTCCAATCCAATAATGCCACTTTTTGTTCATCTGACCAAAATCTCATCGAAGTTAGAAATACCAAGACTAAAGGGTGTGTGGTCGTCTTTAGAAAGAAAGCTTTCCGGAAAACATCATTTCTAATCTTCTCAGTTTGAGACGTAATGTTTTTGTATGCAACTAAAAGGAAATGATGCATTTTATCCATTTATGCAATTAAAATGTGATTGAAAGGTAGGAAACTAAAAAGTGGTAAAGTACTAAAATAAAAATCATTTGAGCTATGCATCTAAGTTGCATGGGAACACGTATGGGTACCAGTACGGGGTGCAAGTATGGCCGCGAGATATGGAAAAATTGTAAAATGGACTGTACAAGGACACAACTACATATATGTATTGAAATTAATAATTTACATGAGATCATTACAATTCCTATTACATTTAAGTTTCTTTCTACATATATGTATTGAAATTAATAATTTACATGAGATCATTACAATTCCTATTACATTTAAGTTTCTTTTATTATGTTAATTTTTCTAAATTAGAAACACATGAGATCATTACAATTCCTATTACATTTAAGTTTCTTTTATTATGTTAATTTTTCTAAATTAGAAATTACTTGCTTTTGAACTAAACACCTCCTTTAAAATCATAATTTTTAACCTGTATATGGGCTGAAACGAACCCGACCCAGGTCTAAAAAGTTTTAAGAAATGGATGTGAAGTATAGGATATACGTCCAAGAAGTATTTGACAAGTGTTTCAAACTATGCATACATCATATAATTGAGTAAATGTCTGAATAAATGTATGCATATATCCAAGGAGTGTCCATGAAATTTGAGTACAGGTACGTGTCGGGTACGTGTCTAATACGCATACGGGTTCATGACAGAAATACCTAGGAAACTTCAGGAAGAATCAACCTGAAGACATAGGGAACCCGTCTAGCTAGGATTTTATGGAGCAAGACTAGGGCTTGGATTAAAAGCTTATACGCATTTCAGTGTTGTTTAAAGTTATCAACCAAATAAATTAGCCAAAAAAATCCATAGCTAGAGCTCCTCCCATTTGTCCTTTGTCTTTCCACTAATCAAAACCATCAACACTAGCGTTCGAAGTCCAAGACTCCATATGATAAATGAAGATTATCTAACTGAGATTTGATGATGTAAAACTGTGATCAAAGTAGAGGTCATATATATTCTCCATGTAATTTTGACCAGACAACTAATCAACCAACCTAGAAAAATGGATTCTTCCAGAGTCCAATAGCTAAAGATCTTACTTTCCCTTACCTCCTCACTCATCATCTTAGTTAGATAACTATCAATAGAAGGACTATAGTCCAAATGCCCAAATGACAAAAGACAACCATCAAGATTATTGATTGGAGATTAGAGTGAACAAGCATCACAATCTATAATTTCTTTGAAATAAAATAAAGGTATGACATCTAACGTTAAATATAAATTATGTGTCATATAAATTGCTAGATTCAAATTTTCAAGTTTTGTAGGTTAATATGTTATTATGATTAAGACAAATGTCAAAACTTACATTTAAGAGACATTAGCCCGAATGTCCATTTTTTAATTATATGGTGCTCTGCATATTCAGGAGGCGCAGTTGTTACCACCGATCTTCAATAATAGAATTTCTTGTGTGTTCACAATTGGTTAATAGTTGAAATTTGAATCTCTTTGCGCACCTATTCACACACATACCGGTTCACGTGCATCTAGGTTACTCAAACATCCGTTTTGGATGCAAATCTGTGCCAAACATGTGTCGAACACGGGTTCACCGCAGACATGTCATGTACACGTAGTTCAAAGCAAAACCCGATTTCCTCTGTTACTTATAACCCTAAACTATTTTCTTGGATATATCAAGCGCAAAACCAATAGGTTTTTGAACGCAATAACCTATTCATTACTTAAGATTTGAAAAATGCCCATCGAGTCCCAAGCGATCAAAACTATACTTTTGTTGTTAAACCTTAATTTCTAGTTTGATTTAATATGATTCTTAATTGTTATAGACAGTAAAAGAAACATACAAATGTTATGGATATTTTAATTCAATGTTTGATCTAAGGTGAATATTATAGATATGCATATATATGTGCATGTGTGTGTATCCATGTCCCATTATCCAGCCTTTTATAAATTTTCCATATCCCGTGTCCGTGTCCGCACCCTCACCCGTATCTGTGCAGCCTAGACGTGCATGCAAAACACGAACTTGAACATGCACACAGATATGCACACCCATACACACACCCACACATTCACAACTGGATGCACATCTACCCGCACATAGGAATTGTCAGTGGCGTCTATGAATTTCGCGAAAAACTTCAATTTAAAATTCCGTGAAATTTATTACTAGTTTGGACGAATATCGACTACAGACAGCTTAATTAAACAAACTTTTTAATGAAAACTTAAGTAGTGCCCTGAACATATATTCCAAAAAGGATTCTAACAAAATGACACAAGAATGCAAGCATATGGTGAGATGATTGGCAAAACATATATATTTAAAAAGAGAGAATGAATAATGGACGAAATAGAGGGGAAGCAATTACCAAACAAAAAGGTATCTAAACTTTTGTTTGGCATGAATTCATATATTAATATCCTTTCATCTCCTTCAAGGCAGCATCCCAGAAGCCTCACCAGATTTCTATGCTGGAGCTTGGCCACTAACATTACCTCGGTCTTCAGCTCGCCCAGACCTTGTAATGAGGTCTTGGAAAGTCTCTTCACAGCAATTTCTTGTCCCTCTCTTATATTTCCCTAATTGGGAACCATAAAAGAAAATAGAATAAACTTTTACTTTCGAACATATTTTCTAATTTTGAAATATCCATAGTAAACTCGTGAAGAACCAAATCAATGAACCAAATCAATTAGTATGTGAAATTTACCTTGTAGACAGGACCAAATCCACCTTCTCCAAGCTTATTTTCATTAGAGAAATTGTTTGTTGCTGCCTCAATTTCTACCAAATCAAAGAGAGGCAGCTCCATATCATCTTCTTTAACGAAAGCATTCCCTAACAAAGAGTTTTTGCATTTATTGAAACTATAAGTTCACAATGTAATTATGTATTATGTGATATGATAGGAGGAGTATTTTAATGTTCAATGGAAAGAAATAAATACCTCTGGTCCATTTCAACTTCCTCCATGCATAACAAGCAACACTGACAAGCAGGGATATTACCCCCAAGACTACACTTAACGATACTGCTAAGGCTGCATCCCCGCTCTTATGAGATTGACTTGATATTAAGCCTGCAAGACACCAACAATGCTCAATCAAGAGTTTCTTTTCCCTGTATATAATAACTAATGGCTCTGCTTCCAAAAGGGATGACTAATTGATGTATATAATGTTTCATACATCAGATGGATATGGCATGAACCTGAGCCTTGAACAATAAAAATAGTAGACGAAAACAGAACAGTGATGCACTGAAGAATGCAGCTTTTAATTTCCAAATCATAAATCGGTTAAGAACAAAGCTTCCTCGATTGATCAGCGCTCAAAAAATAATATATGTGTGTGGGAGTTAGCATTATCGAGAGACGAGAAGAATGTAGTTCATAAGTGACTACCTATGTCTTCCGCAGCCAAACGTAAATAGAAATCTTGGCCACCATCCGAGGACGATGCAATGTCCATTAGGTCCATGGACCAAATAATGCACCCACTTCCACTCCCGCGTATGTCAGCACTAGAAAAACCAGTGCAAGAACAATTCCTCAAACAGGCAGCTTGGCATTCATCCAGGCTCATTGTCCTGTTTACAGTCGCGTTCACTGTGTCTGGCAAAAGCGTTTGGGGAACAGTCACAAATCCATCAGTCCCATTCCTACAATCCAGTTTGGTCTTCCTGACACACCCATCAGAAGCATATCTTAAAGCCCAATTTGCTGGTGATTTAGGCTCAAACCCTTGCAAGCAACTGCACATAGGATAACCATTTGGATCACATAAACCATATGGGCCACAAGCAGCATACCCATCGCATGGGCCGCTTGGGCTGTACCAGAGTCGGTCCCACACGCGAGACTTATCAAGCCAGATATACCGTTCTGCGACCCCTTGTGGGCTCACAACAAGCCTAGTGATAGTGGACTTGTTAACCACGCCTGTGCTGAAGTAAACCTCTTCCTTATTATTAACAAAACGGTAGACAAGAGCATCTGTATAAGTTAGGGTTTGTGGTGATTGACTGCTGAGCCAGATGAAATGGAGGCCAGTCCAGGGACCGGTCCGCTGTTGCAGAATATGGCCATTCCAAAGTATCAATTGGGGATCACCACGGAGGTCCAAGGCTAGGGTGTAGTTACCAGGGGATGGATCGGTTGAGCTAGACCATGCTGTCAGGTTACGCTAGGGTGTAGTTACCAGGGGATGGATCGGTTGAGCTAGACCATGCTGTCAGGTTACGGTTGAGTCCACTTGTTAGGTTCCAACCTAGCTTCATGCCTGAGCTAGACCATGCTGTCAGGTTACGGTTGAGTCCACTTGTTAGGTTCCAACCTAGCTTCATGCCTGGTAAAAGGGTATCGGTCGGATGATCGAAACTTTGCCACGCGAAACTATTGGAATCGGTTATCTCATGAGAATCCCTGACAACAAAATTGCCAGCGTCCAAGAGTTGTGCCACAGGTTTTCCGACGGCCACCATCGACGGCGAGGACCAGAAGACTTTAGAGTTGCCATCAGTTACGAGGAGACTTCCATTGGATGTCAACATCAGGACTGCCGTAGGACCTGAGACCGGATTTTGACGGTTCCCAACCCATATGATGACCCTCTGCCCCGGGATTCTTTTAGTTGTGTACCATATACCGATGTACCGGTTGTTTTCTGAGCTGGTGGGGGAAAAGAAGCCCAAAGAGAAGGTCCCGTGGGTGGAAACCAAGGTCTCGTCGCCGGAGAGGAGCTGGTTTGGGGTCAGGGTGTCTCTGGAAACGGAAAGAGAGAACGAGCAGAGGAGGACGAAAATAAAGAGGAAAAGGAAGGATTTGCCGTACGCCGTTCTCATGTTTCACAGAGCAGCAAGCCTTCCACACGAAAACAAATGGAGGGGAGGGGAACTTCCACCATTTCCTAGTGAAATGGAATTCGTCAAAGTCAAGTGAGAGGGAAACTCCTGCGCTCCGCTGAAATTTCAGAGTAAAATGTAACATCAAATGAAAATGAGAGATGAATCTCACAACTTCTCCCTTACTATGAATTGAACAACCCATCCTCGTTGATTTATGAATTGAAAATGAGAGACTCATCCTCGTTGATTTATGAATCTCACAACTCACCTGGGCTCAATGTAAAAAAAGCCCCAATCCAAGATGAAGGTGATGACGAATCCCATTCTAGGGTTCAGTTGGAGAGCTGACTGACGGAACAGAGAAGAACCTGCGAAAATATTTGGACAGTGAGAAAATCTTTGCAGAGGAATTTGATAAAAGAGAGAACTTTCAATTTCAATTGTTTTGGTTTGGTGATTTTTCAGGGGGGATTTTTATTTAAAAAAAAATTGACAACAAAAAATGTTGAGAAAATCTTTGCAGAGGAAGTTGACAAAAGAGTAAACTTTCAATATTAATTGGGGGCGTTTTTTTTTAATTATAACTATAAAAAGTGTTGCCGGCGTGACAGGGGGTAATACTCACCACTGTACTACAACGTCCTTGTCGTTAACGAAGGAAACGCTATATATAAAACTATAATTATACTTTCCCTTTCAAAGACGAAATTTTTTGTTTTTTTTTTCTCTTTGAATAATAAAATATAAGATTGATTGAACTTCTGAAAGAACATAAACCAAAATGAAAAGCAAAACACTTGTGAGCATGCATTTTTACTTCATAGTTGAACTAGGGCTTTTTTTGTGACGAGGGAACCTTAGTCAGCGCATTCGGTTTAACCGCTAGCGGCCATAGTGCGAGTCTTCCCTACTTCAATTTCAACCATGTGGGGCTTCCCCTTAATACTATGGGCCCATCCCCTAGTATGATCACAGCCGAGCGCCCCATTACCCTTGCCAAATCTGGAATTCGCGTCTCGGGAGAGAGAAAAGATGCATTTTCGTGATTTAGGGTAGGACACGGGTATGGGTTGGACTAGAGGGGTTGGGTCACATATATTAGGATTTTTAAGGGCTATTAGACATGGGCCAAAGTAGGAGAGGCTGGGTCACATCAACATCTTGTATTTGGGGCCTTGATGCAAGTTCTCCTTTAGAAAAAGGAATGAAAGCTCGAATATTTAAGCTTTACATGTTCAAGTTTAACATGTTCAATTTGTATAGTTTAAAGTTCGGACGTGGAATTGGCCACTGAGAAAACAACTATGCTGGATATGATACATTCGGACTATATCAAAGAAATACAAGATCGCTTGCTTAAAATTGCCAAGATGTTCCTCCTACTGAATCCGCGTTTCTTATTAAATCCTATACAAGTTTATGTTTCTCTTCAGAGGTAAACAGGCGAAGACCATAGCAGAATACATATAACTCAAAAGGATAATAATTCTATTTGGTGATTATCCAACTAACAGCAAATAAGGAGGAGATTTAAAATTCTGGCGTCAAAAATAATGAAAGAAATTTATATGTTTCTTTCATAGCCATCGCACATTGACAAGTGATGTGAACTGTGAATGTGGGGGCCACGGCCACCACATGCATGAAGCCATCACGTGAATAAAGCCAGAGGACAAAACTCTCAAGCCCAGCGAATAAATCACAAGCCCACCCTATTACCCGATTGGTTGCTATAAATACCAACGCATAATCTAACCTAGGTTTTTTGAGAGCAAGTACGAAAACAGGGGGTTGCGGCTGTGTGAAGGAGAGTTCGGTGCACATAAACTTTGGTGGCTGCAGGGTGCCGAAGCAGAGGTAAAAATTGAAGATTTGAGAAGGCCTTTGTTAGAGTTTTTTTGCATCCATTGAGAGAGATATTTGTGTGAGGGATTTGAGAGATTGTGTGAGGATTTAGATTGAGTGATTGTAAGCCCTAGTTGTATTCTCTCCCTCTAATTGTAGATCATCTCCCCTCCTTGCCCCGTGGACGTAGGCAATTTGCCGAACCATGTAAAATTAGTGTCTCGCTATTTGTGTGATTTGTAATAGCTTTTAGGTCCCCTCGACAGGTCAGTCCTAGAACTGATGAGAGGAAGAGCTGATATCTCACTTGGTTGAGATATTTTGCTTAAGGTTATTTTTTCCTTTGTGAAACAAGATTTTCTATTGCGACCTGACTCTCTTGTTGTGCTGCCGAAGTGCTGCCGAAATTTTCGTTGCGCGCAACAAGTGGTATTAGAACCCAGATTTCAGATCTAGGGTTTTGGAGTTTGGTGGAGGAAGATTCTTGTGTGAAGCTTGGTTCTTGGAGTTCTAGGCTTCGGTGGAGATAGCATTAGGTGTTGCCGTTGGAGATTTCGTTTTCCTCGTGTGGATAGGAGATCTATTTGGAATCTGATCTAGGGTTCAGTTGGGTGGTTCCTAATTTCTATCAAATTTATTCTTTCTCTACAATTTGGAGTTAGTTTGCAATGGGAGAAGAAAGTGAAAGCAGCAAGTCGATGGCGAGTACAATACAAGTTGGTTTTTAGAATACTAAAATTAGTGTGGTGAAGTATTATGGCAAAATCAACTTTGGTTTGTGGATGAGCGACGTACAAGATGCGCTCAATGCTCAGAATTTGGAAGAGACCATCATGGTCTACGAGAGGCCACCTAAATATGATGAGACGATATGGGAGAAGATGAATAGGAACGCGTGTGGGGTGATCAGGTCCTGTTTGGAACAGGAACTGAAATATGATGTGATTGGGGTGACGTCTGCAATGAAGATGTGGGAAATTCTTAACAACAAGTATCTCACGAAGAATGTTGAGAACATGTTGCACTTGCTGCGAAGACTCTTCAGATTTTAGATGTCCAGAGGTACCTCACTAGCGGCGCATGTGAACAACTATACTAAGTTGTTGTTTGTAAAACCCCGTAATTTTTATAATGAATATATGTGAATCATTAGTAATCAATAATTCTTTTGTGATAAATAACCATATATATATATATATATATATATAATCAGTGCTTGGGAACCCAACAAGCGTTTATATGGGAGAGGAATTGAGTGGTAACCGCGGCGGTCGACCGCACAGCAGTCGGGCACTCAGGAAATTCTTTTCCTGTTGTGCGGTCGACCGCGTCGGTCGACTGCACAACAGACAATTTGTTTTTCTGGTTTGGGTCTTAATGGGTTTCGGGTCGGGTTGTGGGGTTAGTATATATTCTCTTATACCCGAGAGAAACTTCTCTTCATCTGAAAACAGAAACCCTAGCCCCCTCTCTCCCCTCAAACCCTAGTTTTCATTCTTTGGTGATTTGGGAGGAGCTTCAAAGGGTTTGCAGCGGATTTTTGGTGGGATTCAGCGAAAGTGATCATCCTCCTACAGATCTAGGGTTTTATTCTCATCCAAGGCGAGTAACATCTCGCCCAACTTCTCCCCCTTTTGTTTTCATGCTTTATTTGAGTTTTAATCCGGATTTATTAGGCCTAAATTATATTTTATGTATAGATAATAGATCATTATGGCATATGATATGAGAATCAAGTATTCCAGATTTTAAAAGCTCACCAAAGGATTTTAACTAATGAGATCTAGATCTGAAAACGTTTTAGCATAAGTAAAAAACCTGTTTTTACTGTTCTATACCCTTTTCTTTTTGTTTAAATCATGTTTATATATATCTAGGATCTTGGTGATGAGTTATTTAAAGGTTTAAATTCGTTGTTTGCTGCTATATGACATATTAGAAATGTTAAATTTTGTTAACATAGAAATCATCATGTTTGAATCTGTTTCGAAGCTGACAGAAACCCTAACTGGGCTTCTGTCTGCTTCGCGGTCGACCGCGGTGGACGCGGCGGTCGACCGCTGAGCGCACAGAAGGGCAGAGTCCGTCTGCCCTCTGCGCGGTCGACCGCGAGGCGTGTAGCCGAGCGGTGCATTTCTGCTCTGCGCGCGGTCGACCGGGACGGTTGACCGCCGCACAGCCTGGTGCAAAATTTTTGTTCTGAATACTTTTGCTCGTGTTCGAGAGTTTGCCTCGATTATCTGACTCTGGTTTTCAGTCTTACTATGTATCTATGCATGATAGATGACCTGAGGGTATCGTTTAGGATTTGCACACTTAGTCGAGAGTGAATTTGTATAAGTAGATTTCTCTATGTATCTCAGCGATATTTTCACAGTTGCACAGTCCTCGTGTTGGACTATAATCTCTAGAAGTCCTCGTGTTGGACTATAATCCATTTTAGTCCTCGTGTTGGACATTTGCCCATTTGTTCCATGTGTTTGGAAATCACTATATGTATTTCATGTATCGGACATATTTCTTAACCCTGTATATGACTTTTTCACATGAGTTTATAACATGACACTTATGTAGGTTATGACATGATACTTATGTAGGTTATGACATGATACTTATGTAGGCTATGACATGACACTGTATTTATGTTCTGAGATGAGTTGTTTTTCTTTGATTATTGTTCCTGTACTACTAGAACCTCGGGTTTGGTGTTTAGGGATTTACAATTTGAGATACAAGGTATATACATGAGGGTTTCATTGTTTGGATTATTTCGCTCGACGTACCTATGCTCGTGTTGTAAATTTCTAAATACTAAAATCCACTTTAGTTAAGATCAATGATTTTAGACTTATTATGTATTATCTGTATTTTCTTATACAGCGAGCCCTGTTCCCTTGGGGTTGGTTGTGATGTTACTCGCTAGCGCTTTGACGCTCGTTGTCCCTCCCCATTTCAGGTAACGAGCCAGGTGCCCGGAGAGTCGCAGGTTGATGGCGATGCCCTTTAGCTTCAGCTATCTATTTTCTTTAGCTATATTCTATTTTTGGAGCTCCACTGTAGACTTTGTGAGATATTTGAGGACTATATTCTAGATGTTGTAAAGGCGGTGTGCCTTGTTCTCTTACTCAGACCTTATGTACTTGATTCTTGTTGAGAACTCTAGTTTATCTATTCAGACATTGACTATGTATTTCTGTATGTTGGATGATGAGATATTAATGTGATCACTATCATTTCATCAGTTATTTATTGTATTATCTTTTACTTGCTTTTGTACCTATACCTGTCGTTGACTCTACTAGAGAGATGTTAATTGTAATGGTGAAATATGTTATTGCACGGTGTGGTGCATGACATGTTTGACATTCTTGGTTTCACCTTGGACTGCAGCCTTGTGTGAACCCAGGGGCGTCACAGTTGGTATCAGAGCTCTAGTTCCAGTATCCTTAGGATCATCCTGTGTCGAGTCGTAGAGCTAGGTTAGGGTTTCTTAGTATTCATGTATAGAGTCCGTAAGTATTTCCTAGTATGAGTGTGGAAGATATGTGCGAATATCTCAAAATTTGAGAAATTTTTTTTATGACAACTATTTTGTGTAAATCTAAAGTATTTGTGTGAATACTATATATTGTGAAAATTGTATTATGATACGTTATTTATAAAGGTCTGTTTTGACTCATAAACTCTCACTTTCTTATGATCAGAGTGATGGCAGGACGTGGTAGGCCTCGTACTCGGAGAGCTGGGCAGGCAGAGTCACAGCAGACTCCATCTGAGCAGCAGCCAGCTCAATCCGAGCCACAGCAGACTCCATCTGAGCCGCAGCAGGCTCCCCAGTACCTTGTAGATATTATGACTCCCCTTATAGTTCGGATGGCAGCAATTGAGGAGCTTGTGGCGACTCATATCCCGCAACCACCACCACCACCACCGGTAGCTCAGCAGCAGGGAATACCCGCCGTTCCTATCAGAGAGAGATCCCCAGAGATCACACCTGCAGCCGTTCCACTAGTAGTCCCAGATAGAGCCGCAGAGCAGGAGGCTTGGCTCCGTATGGTAGAGAGGTACCAGAAGATGAGAGCACCAGAGTTTCAGGGGTCACCAGACCCTCTTGTAGCCCATAAGTGGAAGGAGGATGTGAGCAACATACTCGACATACTCAGTGTGAATTCAGTTCAGAAGCAGAGGTTGGCATCCTACAGTCTGAAGGGAGATGCCGGGAGATGGTACCGACTCCAGTTTACCCCAGAGCAGAGGATGACCTTCACATGGGAGGACTTCATATACTTCTTTGATGGGCAGTATATTTCTTCTGTAGTACGGACTGGAAAGGAGCTTGAGTTGTCACGGTTGACTCAGGGGGACATGACAGTGGCAGATTTTGAGAGCAGGTTCATGAAGCTGCTACATTTCTCGGGTATGTGGCAGATAGGAGAACATCAGGCTCAGATGTTCTTAGCAGGGCTTCGCCCTAATCTTCGCCGATACCTCGTCTCGAGGAGGTTCTATTCAGTTAGGGAGGTAGCTGAGGCCGCCCCTTCACAGGAGATGAGCCCGCCACTTCACAAGAGATTGAGACTAATATGTTCTAGAAGGATAAGGAAGGGAAGACCAAGACAGGATAGAGCGGGGACAAGGGCAAGAACAAGAGACCTTTTTCTGGGCATCAGCGGCAACATCAGGGCCCTTATAAAAAGGGACCCCAATAGGATCAGAGAGCGCATCAGCAGCGCAAGTTCCAGGGATCTTGTTTTAACTGTCACAAGGTCGGGCATAAGGCATCGGAGTGTCGTAGCACACCAGCAGGAGCCCAGCAGGGCAAGGGTCCGAACCAGCAGTAGCAGCGACAGCAGGGCAGATGTCAGGGCCAGTAGATGAGGCTTGAGATACCGCCAGCAGTGCAGAGGACTGAGGGGCAAGTTCGAGCAGTTCAGGAGGTTCCTCAGGGGCAGATTGTTCCATATTCTCCAGCTCCAGCAGCAGAGCAGTCTTCAGCCACAGGCAGGGTATATGCAGTAGTTCCCCGTGATCATGGAGCTAGCGGAGCCGTAGTGGAGGGTACGTTCTTTGTGAATTCCTTTCCCGCCCGTATTCTTTTCGATTCGGGAGCCTCGCATTCTTTCATCTTGCATGCATTTATGGCTAGACTCCAGCTCGTAGCTCAGCCTCTAGACACCCCTTTATCAGTTTCCACCCCTTTAGGTGAGGTATCGCTTCTGGAGAGCGTTTGTAGGAGGTGTACCATCAGTTTAGACGAGTCGGAGTTCATAGTTAATTTGATAGTGTTGCATATGTCCGAGTTCGATGTCATCCTTGGTATGGATTAGTTGTCTTCCTACCATATTAGTATTGACTGCTTTGTGAAGACAGTCAAGTTGCGAGCGTCCGACGGGTCCGAGATGATTGTAGCCACCTCTCAGGGCAACCGTTTTGCGGAGTTATTTCTGGCGTACATCGAGGAGGTGATGCGACGGGATCAGGGTGTTAAGTTATTGGAGACTAGAGTTGTCTCAGAGTATCAGGATGTCTTTCAGGACATACATGGATTACCTCCTGTGAGGGAGGTGGAGTTCTATATTGAGTTGCAGCCAGGCACAGCCCCGATATCCCACGCACCCTATCGCATAGCACCAGCTGAGATGAGAGAGGTTCAGACCCAGTTGGATGAGTTGTTTGCTTAGGGTTTTATTCACCGGAGTCATTCTCCGTGGGGCGTGCCGGTCCTCTTTGTGAAGAAGAAGGACGGTAGTATGAGATTATGCATAGATTATAGAGAGTTGAACAAGGTCACTATCCGAAATAGGTACCCACTACCTAGGATTGATGACTTGTTTGACCAGTTACAGGGGGCGCAGTATTTCTCGAAGATTGATCTTCGTTCTGGCTATCATCAGTTGCGGGTTCGGGAGATGGATATTCCCAAGACCGCTTTTCTTACTCGATATGGATCTTTCGAGTTCTTGGTCATGCTATTTGGGTTGACCAATGCACCCACGGTATTCATGGACTTAATGAACCGGGCTTTCCGTCCCTTATTAGATCAGTTTGTGATCATTTTTATCGATGATATTCTCATTTACTCGAGATCGGAGGCAGAACACGAGGAGCATCTACGGGTAGCTTTGAGGACTCTTCAGGAGCATCAGTTATATGTCAAGTTTAGCAAGTGCGAATTTTGGCTTTCAGAAGTCAGATTTCTTGGCCACGTCATCAGTAGAGAGGGCATAGCAGTGGATCCGGCTAAGGTCACGGCAGTTCTTGATTGGGAGCCACCGAAGACGGTGACAGAGATTCGCAGCTTTTTGGGTTTAGCCAGATATTACAGGAAGTTCATTCAGGACTTCTCGAAGATTTTGACGCCGATTACACGCCTTACGAAGAAGGGTGTACAGTTCATATGGAGCATGGAGTGCCAAAAGGCCTTTGATATTTTGAAGGCTAAGTTGACTACAGCGCCGGGTTTGACTATTCTGAGCAGCGACAGGACATTCGTCGTGTATACAGATGCATTGTTGGTAGGCTTAGGAGGCGTATTGATGTAGACTCAGAGGGTAGTAGCCTATATCTCACGGCAGTTGATGGTACATGAGTAAAACTATCCCACTCATAACTTGGAGTTAGCAGCAGTGGTATTTACAATGAAGTCATGGAGGCACTACTTATATGGAGTACAGTTTAAGTTGTTCACAGACCATCAGAGTCTGAAGTGCCTCTTTTCTCAGAAGGAACTCAATCAGAGACAGAGGAGGTGGGTTGAGTTTATCAAGGACTACGAGTTTGCGATTCAGTATCATCCGGGGAAGGCGAACGTCGTAGCAGATGCTTTAAGTAGGAAGCGTCGACATCGAGTTTCGGCTTTGAGGTGTTCATTATATCAGGATCTTATCAGTCTTAGCCAGTTTGATTTTAGACCCGAGATTGGACGAACCAGTGTATTTTTGGGAGCTGTGTCAGTGCAGCCATCTTGGAGTGACAGAGTTGTCAGAGCTCAGTTAGGAGACTCTTGGATTCAAATCCGAAAGGAGGAGATTTCCAAGGAGCCTAAGACTGATTGGATCATTAGAGCAGATGGATGTCTCCGGATGAAGGGCAGACTAGTCATGCCAGCCAGTGCCGAGCTGAAGAGAGAGTTACTAGATGAAGCTGATCGTACTCAGTACACAATACATCCAGGGACTACTAAGATGTACAAGGACCTGAAGAGACACTTTTGGTGGAGTGGTATGCGAAGGGAGATTGCAGAGTATGTGGCTAAGTGTTTTACCTGTCAACAGGTGAAGGCAGAGCATCAGAGACCGGCAAGAACACTTCAGCCTTTACCAGCTATGGTGTCAAGGGATACAAGCGTGGTGTCAAGGGATACAAGCTATGGGATCCAGTTGATAGAAAGATTATGCTGAGTAGGGACGTTACGTTCGATGAGGCTTCTATCTTGAAGCTTTCTAGCTCTCATCAGGTGGAGAGCGACCCAACGGAGGAGATATCGCAGGTGGTGGAGATCGATGCAGCTCCACAGTGTCCATATGGTGTAGTATCCATTAGAGTGTCGACTGAGGTGACGTCAGACGAGCATGACAGTGATACAGAGGATACAGGTACTGATATGTAGGATCAGGAACCGACGACTCAGGTTCAGGATTCTATTGCGGTTCGGAGACAGAGGAGAGACATACGGTTGCCAACACAGTATGCCGACACAGTTGCATATGCTCTTACGGTGGAGAGTATCGATGAGATGGTGCCTACTACATTCAGAGAGGTCGAGCAGAGTTCGGAGGCTGATTTGTGGTAGGTAGCTATGCAGGAGGAGATGAAGTCTCTTAATAAGAACGATACATGAGAGCTTATTGAGCTTCCAAAGGGGCGGAAGGTAATTAGTTGCAAGTGGGTGTACACGAAGAAGGAGGGCATTGAGGGCACTCCATTGAGCTTCAAAGCTAGGTTGGTTGCGAAGGGCTACGCACAGGAGGAAGGAATAGATTATAATGAGATTTTCTCTCCGATGGTAAAGCATTCTTAGATTCGGATTTTGCTAGCTTTGGTGGCACAGTATGGTTTGGAGTTAGATCAGTTGGATGTGAAGACCACATTTCTTTATGGTGATCTTGATGAAGAAATATATATGACTCAGCCATTGGGATTCCGAGCTGTAGGGAAGGAAAAATTGGTTTGTAGATTGAAGAAATCATTATACGGTTTGAAGCAGTCTCATCGACAGTGGTATAGGCGATTTGATGGTTTTATGATTGGTCATTCGTACACTCGGAGCCAGTTTGATCCTTGCGTATATTTTCACAAGTTAAAAGGAGGTGTGTACATCCATTTGTTACTTTATGTCGATGACATGTTGGTTGTCTCTATTTCCAGATCTGATATAGATGAGTTGAAGGCACAGCTTTCAAAGGAGTTTCAGATGAAGGATTTGAGTGAGGCGAAGCATATTTTAGGGATGGAGATTGACAGAGACAAGAAGAATGGCAGAATTTGTTTGACACAGGTGGCTTATTTGAAGAAGGTTCTACAATGATTTTATGTTAGCATGGATACGAAGCCAGTTAGTGTACCATTAGGAGCCCATTTGAAGCTTTCGGCTAATCTTTCACCGAAAACAGTTGAAGATCGAGAGTTGATGTCGAAGACTCCATATGCAAGTGCAGTTGGGAGCTTGATGTATGCGATGGTATGTACGAGGCCAGATTTGTCACAGGCGGTGAGCATGGTTTCGAGATACATGCACGATCCAGGAGTGGGTCATTGGGACGTCGTAAGATGGATTTTGAGGTACATTCGAGGTACACTCAATGTTGGTTTAGTTTATGACCGGGACACTACATGTGGGTAGTCATGCATTGGCTATGTTAATTCGGATTATGCCGGGGATTTGGATAAGCGTCGGTCTACTACGGGGTATGTGTTTAGTTTGACCCGTGTGCCGGTATATTGGAGATGCACCTTACAGTCGATGGTGGCTTTGTCTATGATGGAGGCAGAGTATATGGCGATTACGGAGGCTGTGAAAGAGGATATTTGGCTTCGAGGACTTTTGGAGGAACTTGGTATATCGCAGAGATCCATCACTATTCATTATGATAGCATGAGTGCTATCTATTTGGCGAAGAATTAGGTTTTTCATGCGAGAACGAAGCACATTAACGTTCGTTATCACTTCGTTCGAGATGTTCTTAAAGATGTCAATGTGAAAATTGTGAAAGTCCACACGAAGGATAATCCGGTGGATATGCTCACTAAGGTGGTTCCGAGCAACAAGTTTGATCATTGACGAAACTTGTTGCACATTCGTGATTGTTGAGGCCGTTGGCGGCCATTTGGGTGAACTACGTGAGGCTTGATTCCTTGAGCAAGAGAATACGTAGGCAGACTTTACGATGCAGCCGGTTTGGATTAGTTGGTTTTAATGGGGGTGAGATTGTTTGGACTCTCATTCGGGTTCCTGACTTGTTGTGGATTGAGTCCGTTGTCGTGAATTAACTTCACGGCGTACTGGACACAACAAGTGGGACATTTGGTTGCTTTGGTGTCGGCTCAGTTTTGAGAAACTTCGCCGAGGTAGAGAATTGTGAATGTGGGGGCCACGGCCACCACATGCATGAAGCCATCTCGTGAATGAAGATCACTTGAATGAAGCCAGCGGACAAAACTCTCAAGCCCAGCGAATAAATCACAAGCCCACCCTATTACCCGATTGGTTGCTATAAATACCAACGCATAATCTAACCTAGGTTTTTTGAGAGCAAGTACGAAAACAGGGGGTTGCGGCTGTGTGAAGGAGAGTTCGGTGCACATAAACTTTGGTGGCTGCAGGGTGCCGAAGCAGAGGTAAAAATTGAAGATTTGAGAAGGCCTTTGTTAGAGTTTTTTTGCATCCATTGAGAGAGATATTTGTGTGAGGGATTTGAGAGATTGTGTGAGGATTTAGATTGAGTGATTGTAAGCCCTAGTTGTATTCTCTCCCTCTAATTGTAGATCGTCTCCCCTCCTTGCCCCGTGGACGTAGGCAATTTGCCGAACCATGTAAAATTAGTGTCTCGCTATTTGTGTGATTTGTAATAGCTTTTAGGTCCCCTCGACAGGTCAGTCCTAGAACTGATGAGAGGAAGAGCTGATATCTCACTTGGTTGAGATATTTTGCTTAAGGTTATTTTTTCCTTTGTGAAATAAGATTTTCTATTGCGACCTGACTCTCTTATTGTGCTGCCGAAGTGCTGCCGAAATTTCCGCTACGCACAACATGAACATCAGTAGGTTCTTTGCTCATGTATGATGTGACTAATCAGTAATCAAAATTACCTTAACAAATCCTAGAGTTAGCATCAACATAGAACATATTACCTTTCACCAATCTATCACACTGTTCATAACTCGTACTCCTCATTTTGGCTTGTTGGAAATACTAACTGGCAGAATTTGCTGGACGATATCTTGAAATAGCACTGGTGAGCTCCGGGCCTATCAAAATATAAACACATTGATGAATCAACCTTCAGAAGGTTCTGTTCAAAGGAGATCATCCTGTGTAGAGCAAGCTAATGGGCTCTGTTCCAGTTCCATGTGACAAATGATCCAAAGGTTTGAAGGGATTGTGTTTTTCATTTTACATCAATCTTACACCATTAAAACAAACCAAAAAAAGGCACGAAATCACGAAGGGTCTTCTAATTGTTAGTTTGGGTGTAGACCAAACTCACCTCCGCAGGCGAGCTTTGGGGAACGATGCAGGTGAGCTTGCGATCGTCAGGCGAGCTCGAGGTCCAAAGCGCGGAGTCAGGCGAGCTCAAATTAAAATAGGCGAGCTCGGGGTCTAGTGATTCGTGGCTGGCGACTTCTCTGGCAGGCGAGATCTTGTAGGAGAACTCGAGCAGGCGAGCGAGGTTGGGCACCGCTTGGCTGTCGCCAGCCTGTCATTGAGTTCCCCTATAAAAGGGAACCCGAAACCCTAGCCCTTTTTGGTTGCTCTGAGCTTTTTCCCTTTCTCTCTCTTCGATTCCAGGCAGCGGCGGCGACTGCTCCCAGCTCGCGTTCGTCTTCAAGCGGCGGCGTTTTTTGTTCTTCGTTTTCTTTTCTCCAGCGCTTAGGATTTTGGGATCTTGAAGGGGGATTTAAGAAGTTGAGAAGAATATTAAGAGGGTATAAAAGAAGAGGGGAATTGTACTGTAGCTACAGTAACGATTGTATTTATTGAGGAATCTCAAGTTTGAGATTCGTTCTTGAATTGTAATTTCTTGTTAGATTAATAAGAAATTCATTGTGTGGCTCCCGAGGACGTAGGCAGTTGCCGAACCTCGTTAAATCTTGGTGTACTTTTCTCTATACCGTGTTTCTGCTGTCTTAGGGGTTTTGCATAGCCCCGGCGGGTAAATTCCCAACAATTGGTATCAGAGCATGAAACAATCTAGAGGAAATCAGATTCAAGTGGGAACCATAGCCGCAGATGAAGGAAAAATGAGACTTGAGAAGTTTGATGGAACAGATTTCGGATTCTGAAAAATAAAGATAGAGGATTATCTGTATCAGAAAAATCTGTATCAACCACTATCGGGGAAGAAGCCAGATTCTATGAAGGCAGATGAGTGGAACCTTTAGATAGACAAGCCCTTGGAGTTATCAGATTGACATTGACTCGCAATGTTGCGTTCAACATAGCGAAGGAGAATGTCACGCCCCGCTTCCCAAAACACAGGGAATCGGAACGTGAACAAGCCCGCGGCGTATTAGATTGAGAAGAAATATATACTATCATTTTTTTTTCTTTTCTTCTCAATCCAATACGCTAAGCGTCAAATATACAAATCTCAATCACAGGTCCCCGATCATAATAGTAAGAATATAAAGACAACCCAGAAGAAGAAATAAACATATCATCAACAGATCATCCCAGACATAAAATATGGGTTCAACATACCCTTATTACAAAACAAGTCTAGGTAGAAATAAAAATATATAGTCCATAATAAAGAAGTACTGCCAAAATACGAAGATCCGACATTAACTAAAGAAATAAAACGATAACGAGTTCTAATATTCATCCACTACTACATAAAAGAAAAACACGTCTAGGCTTCAGTTTGTTCTTCCACTCTATCGGGAGGACACTCCGGCTGGGTATACTCCGGCTCGGCTGCATCATCGAACTGAACCTGTTCGTCTCCTAAGTCTGACGCACACCAGAGAAAACAGGTGTACGTTAGGGTGCATGGCACACGGCAAGATCTCACATGTACAGGTAAAACGGTCTAACGACCCATACTATGATAATAGTAATGATGGAATATGATTCTGTAATTCTAGCAATTTAAGTGAACATTTGCTACTATCAGAACGAACAGAGATACTCAAGTCAAATGGTAATCTAATTCCTACGACTAATCCATCCTATAACAAGTCACTGGTCAATTCTCACACAAAGTCATCACTCATATCACCGGATATCTGACTGTTCACAAATCCTCTACGTGTACCCAATACGCCGCTACACTGGATCGGTCAGAGGGCTACACGTAATCCGTTTTCAACCTGGTTCGAACTCAAGTTAAACCCGGGTGAATATCCAATTCACGGACCAAAGTGACTACACTGGCTTCACTTTGACCCAACAAACTAACCCCAAGCTACACTGGATCATGGGGGAGTCTGGAAGATACATCAACAGCTATATCCGATCACATGAACAAGGACTTTCCCATCCCAACTCTTCTCGTTTTTCTAAGTTAATCATAATCTCATTTGAAAACTCGGGTTCACCACCTAAACTCACGCATGTCACTAAGTCTGTTCATGACGCACAAGGCTACTAAATCATGAACTACTAAGGTTCTCAACACGTCAACAGATCATGAATATAGTATGGCATGTTAAACATGATTAAATAGGTTTATAAAGCAGAAATGAGAACTATAATGAACATGAAATGTCTAAGCATGAATAATGCATGAGTGGGCTTCATTATTATCTTACCGCTAGATGTCAGAACTTCTCATACAAAATATCTGTACTTACGTATTCTCTAATATAATAATACAGTAAAAAGAAAACTAGAAACCGATGTCGTTTTGCACATGAAATGTCCCGCTCTACGGCGATCAGTCATACTATCATAAATAATAATATTCTTTTTTTTTCAAAAATTATTCTTTAAAACTATTTCTTATTATAACTAATTTAAAATTAAAAAGATTTATATAATATAACATAAAAATTCCTTTCGACATGAAAAATAATATTCTTCTATTATATAAATTTCCCTAACTAATTTCTTTTCGATAAAAAATTCCATAAATTCTAATTTAGCACATAACTGGTCATTTCATGTCCGGAATTCTTAAAAATGTAATTAACAACATTATTAGTCTAATTTTCACGGTGCGCTCGCAATCATCATTCCACGCAGATATTCAAAAATACGTATTAACCACAATAATAATTTAAACATATTCAATCATCATACTAACAACAATATTGCCACAAAATAATTTATTTGTATCTAATCATCATAATAACACGATATTATTCATTATTTAAGAACAAGATGGATGCGAGATCTTGCCTCGAGTTGTGTCGAACAAATCGGCGTCGACGAACGGGACTATGGCTCGCGGATCTGAGTTGGGGCTGACGAGGGTGTCGACACGGGTCTGGACAGCGAAGGGGAGGTTCTGGAGGTGGTGACGAGGATCTGAACAACGACGTCGGCGGTTGAGGAATCTCGGCGAGGCGGCGATGGAGTTCGAGCAATGACGAGGAGCTCACGGCGGGTTTGGGCGGTCGTGGAGGCGCTGGAGGTGAAGAACGAAGAGAGGGAGTCGGGGTTTCAGAGGGAGGCGGCGGCGGTCAGCTCAGGGGTCGACGTCGGAGGCCGGAGCGGCGCTGGGCGAGGGGCTGAAGGAGCAGTGGTGGTGCGACTCTTGGAGGAGGAGCTGGGGGTGAGCGGCTGGAGCGGACGTCGCTGGGGTGCGCTCGTCTCAGGCGGAGCTCGCGGCGGAGCTTGGCTGGCGGGTGGGCTCGAGAAGGAGGTGGAGGAGGTCAAGGGGGCGAGGGTGGTCGCGGCTGTTGCGAACAGGGCGGTCGGAGGCAGGGAAAAGAGGTGATGGTGATTGAGTGTGAGGGAGAGAAAAAACAACAGATTGAGAGAGATTTGTTGGATTAAAATAAGGAGAGTGAATTATATTGAGAGAGAGTGTCAGAGAGAGAGAGTTTGATTGAGTGTGGGATTGGAGAGAAAGAAGAACGGCGGAGAATTTAATGAGGGGGAAGAGCGCTGGATAGGGTGGTTGGGAGGACGTGGGTTGAGGGCTGGGGGAAAACATGAGGCGGAGGGATATACAGAGTGAACACCGGTGGGAGGAAAAAACACCGGGAAAAATACCCCTTTACATAATTTAAAAAATATCATAAAATTTATTTAAAATAAATATTAAAATTTATGGTCAAAATAATAATAACAATAACAATGATGAATAACTAACTATTAATTTACAATTTTTACCAAAACAATTAAATTTATAATTAGTAAAAATATTAAAATAACATAATACCGTATTTTTAAACTGTAGAAAATTCTAGAGAAATTAGAAAAAATACAAATACTCTTTTAGAAAAATAATATTTAATATTTAAATACCAAAAAATTATTTAAACCCGTATTAGAAATTTACGGTCATTACAGAGAAGACCACGACGGGTCTTATGGCAGCACTCTCAAATATGTATGAGAAGCCATCAGCCGCAAATAAAGTTCATTTAATGCGGCGGTTATTCAATCTGAAAATGGCGGAAGGCGCGTCAGTAGCACAACACCTCAATGAACTTAACACGGTCACAACCCAATTGAGTTCAGTTGAAATTAAGTTTGATGAGGAAGTTCGGGCGTTGATATTTTTGTCTTCCCTACCAGAGAGTTGGAACGCTACAGTCATAGCTGTGAGTAGCTCGTCGGGAAGCACTAAGTTGAAGTTCGATGACGTTCATGACCTGGTTCTTAGTGAGGAAATCCGACGGAGAGAGTCGGGTGAAGCTACAACCTCTTCGGTATTGCATACAGAGTCAAGAGGTAGAAATTCAACCAGAGGGAACGGACGAGGCAGATCAAACTACAGAGGTAGATCAAAGGTCAGGAGGTCCAAGTCAAGGAATCCAAGCAACAGCTCGAAGGCTATCGAGTGTTGGAATTGAGGAAAGACCGGGCGTTACAAGAATCAGTGCAAGAGTGCACAGAAGGAGAAGGAGGTGAAAGCAGAGGTGAATGTCACTTCCACTTCAAGAGGAGACGACGAATTGATATGCTCTTTGGAGAGAAATGAGGAATCTTGGGTGTTAGATTCAGGAGCGTCGTTCCATGCTACTTCTCAGAAAGAATTCTTCGAGAAGTATCTTCCCGGAAATCTTGAATACATATATCTTGGTGATGATCAACCGTGTGCTATTGTGGGCAAATGTGTGGTGAAAATTAAGTTGAACAGGTCAGTATGGGGGCTGAATGATGTCAGACATATTCCCGACCTGAGAAAGAACTTAATATCCGTAGGCCAGTTGACTAGCGAAGGATACACCATGACCTTCCATAGAGATGATTGGAAGATATCAAAGGGCGCAATGACGATTGCCTGAGGCAAGAAGATTGGTACCCTGTATATGACAGCAGGTGCATGTTGTTTGATCTCAGTTGCAGCAGGCAATGAGACTTTAAAGTTGTGGCACCAGAGACTCGGTCATATGAGTGAGAAGGGAATGAAGATCATGCACACAAAGGGAAAACACCCAGGTCTAGAATCAGTTGATTTAGATATGTGTGAAGAATGCATACTTGGAAAGCAGAAGAGGGTTAGCTTTCAGACAAGTGGCAGAACCCCCAGGAAGGAGAAGCTAGAACTCGTTCACTCAGATGTTTGGGGACCAACCACCACCGCGTCCATTGGTGAAAAATACTACTTCGTGACTTTTATCGATGATCACTCTCGGAAAGTGTGGGTCTACTTTCTGAAGCATAAGTCAGAAGTGTTTGAAGCTTTCAGGAGATGGAAAGCTATGATCGAGAATGAGACCGGTCTGAAAATAAAAAAGCTCAGGACCGACAATGGCGGTGAGTATGAAGACACCAGATTCAAGAAGTTCTGCTATGAGCACGGGATCAGAATGGAGAGAACCGTGCCCGGCATGCCTTAGCAAAATGGTGTAGCAGAGCGGATGAACCGAACGTTAACAGAGAGAGCCAGAAGCATTCGGGTATAGTCAGGCTTACCGAAGCAGTTCTGGGTAGAAGCGGTCAACACAGCAGCTTACTTGATCAACCGAGGTCCATCGGTTCCATTAGAGCATAGAATACCAGAGGAGGTATGGTGCGGAAAGGAGGTAAAACTCTCACATCTTAAAGTTTTCGGTTGTGTAGCTTACGTGTATATTAGTGATCAAGGCAGGAATAAGCTTGATCCCAAATTAAAGAAATGCACTTTCATAGGCTATGGTGAAGATGAGTTCGGCTACCGTATTTGGGACAACGAAAACAAGAAAGTGATCCGCAGCAAAGATGTGATATTCAACGAGAAGGTGATGTACAAGGACATGCACAAGACAGATGACTCAGAGAGTGAGTCAATATTTGTAGATGCAGATGATGTCCCCAGTAACCTCTCGGAAGAACCCAATGCAGAAGGTCCTCAGCTAGAAGAGCATGTTGGACAAGATGGTGCGCAAGAGCCCGACACACCAGCTTCGATTTTGAGGAGATCTTCACGGCCTCTTGTGCCCAACAGGAGATACATGAACTATCTATTGTTAACAGATGGAGGGGAGCCTAAAAGCTATGATGAAGCTTGTCAGGGTGGAGATGCGAACAAATGGGAGCTTGCTATGAAAGATGAGATGAAGTCTCTCATCTCGAACCAGACGTGGGAACTAGCTGAGTTGCCCACGGGTAAGAAGGCACTCCACAACAAATTGGTGTACCGGGTGAAAGAGGAGCAGGACGGCTCCAGAAGATATAAAGCTCGGCTAGTTGTTAAAGGATTCCAGCAGAAGGAAGGAATTAACTACACTGATATTTTTGCTCTCGCAGTGAAGCTAAATACTATCAGGACAGTGATGAGTATTGTAGCAATTGAAGATCTTCATCTCGAGCAGTTGGACGTGAAGACAGCGTATCTTCATGGAGATCTAGAAGAGGAGATATACATGCACCAGCCAGAAGGTTTCTCAGAAGAAAAGAAGAAGAATCTGGTGTGCAGACTCAAGAAGAGCTTGTATGGCCTGAAACAAGCCCCAAGACAGTGGTACAGAAAGTTTGACGGCTTTATGCACAAGGAAGGTTTTCAGAAGTGCAACGCCGACCAATGTTGCTACTTCAAAAGATATCAGTCTAGTTATATCATCCTACTGCTGTATATTGATGATATGTTGATTGCAGGTGCAAATATGAAGGATATCAGGAATTTGAAGCAGCAGCTGTCAAAGGAGTTTGACATGAAGGACTTGGGTCCAGCAAAGAAGATCCTTGGAATGCAAATCACGAGAGATAAGAAGAAAGGTCTCTTACAGTTATCTCAGACGGAGTACATCAACCGTGTTTTGTAAAGATTCAGCATGGGCGACGCCAAGCCAGTGAGCACACCCTTGGCCAGCCATTTTCGTCTATCGAAGGATCGGTCTCCTCAGTCAGAAGAAGAAAAAAAGAGTATGGCTAAGGTTCCTTACGCCTTAGCTATTGGAAGTTTGATGTACGCAATGGTCTGTACGAGACCAGACATTGGCCATGCAGTGGGAGTGGTCAGCCGGTTTATGTCGAATCTAGGAAAAGCTCATTGGGAAGCGGTCAAGTGGATTCTGAGGTATCTACGAGGCACCACACAGAAGTGTTTGCACTTTGGTAAGGGAGAGGTGGAAGTGCAAGGGTACGTAGATGCAGACTTTGGAGGTAAAGTCGATCACCGAAGAAGCACCACTAGCTATGTATTCACTATTGGAACTACAACTGTTAGTTGGATGTCACAGATACAGAAGATTGTCTCTCTGTCCACTACAGAAGCTGAGTATGTTGCAGTGACTGAAGCCAGTAAAGAGATGATATGGCTTCAGGGTTTATTAACAGAGCTGAGATTCAAACAGGAGAAGAATGTTTTGCATAGCGATAGTCAGAGTGCGATTCACTTGGCTAAGAATTCCGCATTTCATTCTAGAACGAAGCATATTGTACTTCGGTACCACTTCATCAGATCCCTGTTGGAAGATGGCGTGTTAAAACTGGAGAAGATTCCCGGAAGTAAGAATCCAGCATATATGTTAACAAAGATGGTGACCGTTCAGAAACTAGAGTTGTGTGCAAATTCAGTTGGCTTTCATGCATAGATGATGAGGGCGGAGCAACACAGAAGGATGAGCTTGATGAGATAGCCTGTTGACGGCGGTTTGGTCTCCAAGTGGGAGATTGTTAGTTTGGGTGTAGACCAAACTCACCTCCGTAGGCGAGCTTTGGGGAACGATGCAGGCAAGCTCACGATTGTCAGGCGAGCTTGAGGTCCAAAGTGCGGAGTCAGGCGAGCCCAAATTGAAATAGGCGAGCTCGGGGTCCAGTGGTTCGTGGCTGGCGACTTCTCTGGTAGGCGAGATCTTGTAGTCGAACTCGAGCAGACGAGTTTGAGTGGCGGGGTCGTGGCTCGTCCGCAGGCGAGGTTGGCGGCACGTTTGCTGTCGCCAGCCTGTCATTGAGTTCCCCTATAAAAGGGAACCAAAACCCTAGCCCTTTTTGTTGCTCTGAGCTTTTTCCCTTTCTCTCTCTTCAATTCCAGGCGGCGGCGGCGGGCGCGCGACTGGCTCCCAGGCTCCAGCGTTCGTCTTCAAGCGGCAGCGTTTTTTGTTCTTCGTTTTCTTTTCTCCAGCGCTCAGGATTTTGGGATCTTGAAGGGGGATTTAAGAAGTTGAGAAGAATATTAAGAGAGGTATAAAAGAAGAGGGGAATCGTATTGTAGCTACAGTAACGATTGTATTTATTGAGGAATCTCAAGTTTGAGATTCGCTCTTGAATTGTAATTTCTTGTTAGATTAATAAGAAATTCATTGTGTGGCTCCCGAGGACGTAGGCAGTTGCCGAACCTCGTTAAATCTTGGTGTACTTTTCTCTATACCGCGTTTCTACTGTCTTGGGGGTTTTGCGTAGCCCTGGCGGGTAAATTCCCAACACTGATTATACGACTCATTGCTAAATCTCATGGAGAGAGTTGAAATGTAGAGTGCTTCTGATCTGCAATACCCATTCTACACAAATGATATTGAGTCAAAAGACTATTTTGAACCATCAACCAAAGTATGCATGAGTTTTTGGGTATGTTAAGACAACCCCGAACAAGTTTATGCCAATTAACTCTAGGGAGAATTTTATGATAGATTTCTTAATACTACTTCTAGTTAACTAGATCCTCTGTCCAATGCGTCTATGCCTAATATCTCTAATTCGTGTTGCCATCTATATATTGTGACACTTTATTATGATGGGATTACATAGTAAGGATTTTAAATGTGTGGTAAAGATAACTGCTAGAAAAAGATGTAGATCCTCTAAAGTTCTCAAATTAATCTCTTTAATCAGTACACCAAAACTTCTAAGTCCTTTTAATCGGCTGAAACCTGGACTCACGTAACGGTGTCAATTTTGGTAAAATCCGCATTACATTTATGGCCACAATGGGATTCGAATCTGGGCTGGTCCGATATCATCTTAAACTAAGTCCCTTTAATCATTATACGAAAGCTTCAAAGTTATGGTGAGAGTTGAGGTTTATATTTTTACACTCTAACAATAGTGGTTAGTACATTCTTCTGATGAAGTCGATACTGGTTGGGTAGATGAACTGGGATCATCTCTTTCTCTTTTTCAGCAGTATTGAATGAGACCAACAACACGTTATTAGCTTTAGCTTGACAACCTAATTTTCGGTTGCGGCTGTTATATTTGTGTTCTTTGTTTTTCTTTATGCATCTCTTACATCCAATCTGGCGGCAGCCCTAACAGGACTGCATCACCAACTTACAGGACCCACATCCGCATCACACGCATCATTTAATGAAGAAGCCCAAAGCAAAGGTTTCATTAACAGGAACTAGCATCTCATTGGTGGAATACATTAAAGATGGAGTGATAGTGTCCCTCAAAAAAGAAGAGGCAAAGAACAGCATCCTCAAAGTGATTAGTTTTCTCATGCTCTGATGAAAAAGCAATGTTTATCAAGGAAAGAACTGGTTCATCACACTTGGGGGAAAAAGGATTAAATCTCAAAGTTTACATCTCATCTACATCACCAATACCTATTATTTACAATCAACAATCTGTGGTCTAGTACTCCAATTCAAACAAGTTGGATAATAGGCCAGATTAATTAGTCGGAGACAAACTGACCAGTACCTTTTCACCTTATGAATATGAATGGTCCATACCCATAAGAATTTAACCACACTATTATTGAGGTAGAACTGATATAAGTGCTTATTACTTGGCTACAAGCATCGTAATTGTTACGCCATTCACACTGTGTAATATATCCATCTTTGACGATGAATGATTAGTCAAAAAATGCTTTCTTGCCACAAAACCTGGTTGTTTAGGCTCAGGCAGCAAAGCATGGTCACTATCGCCACCTAACATCAAAACAACAGACGACATTGTTGGTCTGTCCTCAGGGCTCTCCTGAACGCATAGCAATCCAACTTTCATACATCTTTAAACATCAGCGGTACCAATTGAGCAATCCAAGGATTCATCAACTACTTGCAAGCCTTCACCTTTCTTCCAAAAATTCCAAGCCTGAGATAATTAAAATCAAATACAGTTTGTGTGTTAACAATAAATAGATGGATGTACATAGTGCATCATAAAAGAAGTAGAAGGTTGTATTTAGTCTATGGCACTTCACCTAAAAGATGCTCCTCACACCGAGAGAAATAGACTCCTTTGTTTCTTTTGCCACTTATAATTTCTAATACCAAGACCCCAAAGCTAAATACATCAGATTTTATTGAGAAGATACCATTCAACGCATACTCTGGAGCCATGTATCCGCTGCATTCCATGATTCCATCAACACTAAATTGGACATTTTGGAAACAAAAATACTAGATTTGGACCATTAAAATTAGATGAAGAACATATACTATGTCCCAACTATTCTCTTAGTCAAAGTCCAGGACCTGATGGTTTCAGTGCTTCCTTTTACAAGTCAGCTTGGTCAATAATTGAGAAGATGTTACAAATGCAATTGAAGAATTTTTCAAGTCCGGAAAGCTTTTGGGTGAAATTAATGCTACTAATATAACTCTAATACCCAAGGTAAACTGTCCTAAATCTCCATCTGATTTCAAACCAATTTCATGCTGTAACTGCATCTACAAGTATATTTCTAAGATTCTTGCTAATAGAATACAATCAATACCGAAGCTCAATGTGCATTTGTAAAAGGAAGACAAATCTCTAATAACATATTGTTAGCGCATGAGCTTGTCAAAAACTATGGAAGGAAACAAATTTCTCCATGGACTATGTTGAATATTGACATAAATAAAGCCTTTGATACAATCAATTGGAGTTTCTTAGAGGAGATGTTAAATGGACTTGGATTCCTAAATAAGATGGTATTATGGATCATGGCATGCATTACCTCTCCAAAATATTCTATTTCTCTTAATGGCACACTTCACGGATATTTCAAAGGTGAAAGGGGCTTAAGACAAGGTGACCCCTTTCCACTTACTTGTTTATCCTTGGCATGAAGTATCTTTCTAGGAATCTTGAAAAGTTGAAGCATGACAGATCTTACAAGTTTCATCCAAAATGTGGCAAGTTAAAAATCACACATTTGATTTTTGCCGATGACTTATTATTGTTCAGTTGGGGGACCTGAGTTCTATTCAATGTCTGCATCAACGCCTATCAAATTTTAGTGCCATCTCAGGCCTTGAAGCCAATCCAAGCAAATGTTCAATTATGGTGGAGTAGAAGAATCTGTTAAGTCTTCTATCTAAGATTTTTTGGGTTTTCCTGAGGGTTGCTTGCCAATAAGATACTTGGCTGTAGCACTCATATGCAAGAGATTATCGTATGTTGATTGCTCCCCCCTTCTCAATAAAATCTCTAATCAACTTCAAAGCTGGTGGAATCACAAGAAACTCTCTTATGCTGGTAGAATGCAAATAATCAAGAGTGTCATTCTTGGCATTCAAATTTTCTGGACATCATGCCTCTTATGCTGGTAGAATGCAAATAATCAAGAGTGTCATTCTTGGCATTCAAATTTTCTGGACATCATGCTATGTCTTACCAGTTAAAGTGTTGAAAAAAGAGTGTCATTCTTGGCATTCAAATTTTCTGGACATCATGCTATGTCTTACCAGTTAAAGTGTTGAAAAATTTTTACGAGCTTTGTAGGAACTTTCTGTGGGGAAACACTGAGCAGGTTCTTAGGCCTCCTTTGGTGTATTGGGACAAAGTTTGCTCTGGTAAAATCCATGGAGGATTAGGCATATTTTCAGCTACCTTATGGAACGTGGCAGCAACATTGAGAACATTATGGTTCATTCATGAAAATAAGGAAACAATGTGGATCAAATGGGTACATGGCAACTACATTAAAAATGGAGATGTATGGCATGTAGAAGGTAAATGGGGTGATTCCTGGTTATGGAAACAGTTAATAAAAATCAGAAACAAATCAATTTCTGCATGTGGAGGGATTGAAAACTTGAAGAAAGTGATCAGCTCCTGTAACAAAAGTTCCAAAATCCATATTTCAGGTCTGTATTCTGCTCTTTCTCCCGTTACTACAAAAGTATTGTGGTATGATACAGTTTGGGAGAGCTGGAATTACCCCAAACATAATTTTGTGTTGTGGTTAGCAATTCAAGACAAACTCCTTACTCAGGACAAACTTCAAGGGAGAGGTATCATCCAGTCAAACTGCTGCAGTTTGTGTTCAGGTAAAAATCTGGAAAATTGAAATCATCTTTTCTTTGAGTGTTCATTTTCACAAGAGATCTGGAATGGGATTACTGATTGGCTTCAATTTAAGTGTGTTAGGCCGGGGGGGGGGGGGGGAGTGATTAGGGTCTTATGCTAATCTAATCCGATTTTATACCAATTAAAACTTGTTAACAAGTTATCCTAGCAAATAAGATATGCAATGAATTATTAGCAAAGATAAGCAATATAAACAAGGGTGAAACAAGATAAACAAAGGATACAATTGTGACATGGCAATATAAATAATGCGCTATAGACAATGGCGATATAAGATAAACACAAAAGCAAATGCGCCAATGACTAACTCAAACACAAGCAAATGATCACGGAGTTCGGACCTTCTGTCCTACGTCTCCGATCCCAACTCTCGAGGAGAACTCCACTATCACAACTGGATTTTCTACGCTCACCCGAATAACGTTTACACATCACACTCGATTTTCTAGCTCACAAAAAACTTTACAATCAACACTCTTGCAATCCCACTCTACACATTCTTAGTGTTGGTCTCTAGCCTGTGTCTCCCTCAAGTGCTCGGAATTACGACCTACCTTTAGGCTTTACGATCGACGCCACTCCTCTTGGGACAACCTCGTCTCTAACCACACACTCCTCTCGGTGTACAAGTGTATTACAAAGTGTATCCTCACAATGAAAGCTCACTAACAAATGATTGTTCTCTAAACAAGGTGAGAACTCAATTAAGCGCAACTCAAAGTTATAATCTCTCACAACCCCAATTATACTATGTATGTAAATACAATAAGCTCAATGGTTGTGTGTGTACAAAGAGATAAAATCAAATCTAAACTCAATATAAAACTAGCTTTAATAAAGATGATTAACAAACAAATAAATATAAAGCTAGAAAGAGTTTAGGAAAACTTCTCTATAGATCAAGAGTGACTGAGAGAAGAGTTGAAACTCAAACACAAATGGTGATCTCCTCTAGCTCTTGTGAAAATTGCTTCACAAAATCAAACTTGAAACAAACACTAAACAAACCTAAACACCCTTTAAACTTATTTAAAAACTCTCTTGGTGGGTGAAAATGGTTATGACAATAGGGTATATATAGGGTGGAAGAAACCATCCTAAGAAAACCCTAAAAACCCATAAAAATCATTAGAATACACAAAATCTGAAAATAGTCGTTAGTGTACAACGGTCAGATTTGTAAATCAACTTATAGTCAACTTAGTATAAGTCGACTTGATATAAAGTATAAGTCGACTTACCAGATGAAAATAACAAGCTGGAAAACAGATATATGTCGACTTATAAAAGACTATAAGTCGACTTGCTATAAGTCGACTTGCCATGACTGATAAGTCAACTTGGTAGAGGAGAAAATGCATATTCCAGAAGAAAACATAAGTCGACTTATCAAGTGTTATAAGTCGACTTAAAAACATGCACAGGCATTGGTCATGCTGAAAATCTGATTTTTAAAGTGCTTTTAAAAATAGCAAATAAATTCAGAAAAATATAAAACTTTGGGGAATGCTTGTAAACAAGATAATGAACATGTTACGAAAACTGGTTTTCAAATAGCACTTCCCATTTGTAAAATATCATCATTTTGCAAATATTTCCAAAATAGGAAAATGTGATATACATGAAATTTGATAATGTTTAGACGTAAACCAAGTTTTGAAACTTTGTAAAATAATTTTATAGACTTAATAAAAGATGTATACAGTGATTGTTAAGTCCATAAACAAGAATATATTATTTTCACAAAAATGTATATATTATACAAAACACATTTGTTTTTCCAAAAGCAATAGAATATGAAACATGTAAAAGTGTATATGAATATAACTATTATTTCATATCTATAAAGCTAAACCAAAACAAAACAATAAATATAAAAAATATAATTTTATATTTATATAAACTTGAAAACCAAAACATGTATGTATATATATAACTATATATATACATAGAAACCAAAAGTTATATGTGTGTGATATATGATTGAGCTTTAAAGTGTTAAACACACATAATATAAACCTATACTAAATATACCCAAGCTTGATGAATGTCTTCAATGAGCTCGACTTAGTAAACTTGAGGATGAACCTTGAACTTGAATCTTTAACTTGAATTGTATTGTTTCATACCGATATTCCGCCAACCTCCATTGGATATGATCGTGAAAGCTCGATTTCATCCATCCTCCAACTCATTGTTCGCCTGGAATAAATACGAAAATGCAAACATTAGACAAATAATATTAGTTATAAATTGTTTGTTAAAACATTATCAAAACAAAAAGGCCAACAAAGTGGAGAACTTGTGTTTGGTCTTTGCTCATGAATTGGTATTGCAATAGATTGAAGGGGAGAGATTTCAAAAAAAGAATTAAAAGAATGGCTTTATCCACAACAGTCTACTGTATTTGGAAAGAGAGAAATGAGAGAATCTTCAAGCAAATATGTAGAAGCCCTAAGGTGCTGATCAAAGATATCAAAGTGGAGTTGTTTACCATAATACTAAACAACTCCTGTCCATCTGAGCTTAAGGATTGGATGATCGCACTATAGCTTGTTTTCAATTGTCACTAGTTTTGTTTTTTCAGTTTATTTTTCAAATGTCAAATAGATATCTCAGATGAGAGAAGTGTGATGTACATAACTATTGATGCTCGTAAACAAACAGTCGGTGGGGATGAGGTTGGTTGTCGAGAGTGGATAATGAAGGATAAAGGGGTCGGCTTCTCCTCCGACTTTATGCCTAGCACTGAGCGTACGGGGTGGACTGATGACCTGCACACATCTAGAACGACGGGGTACGGGGCGTGTTTCCCCCGTGGTACCTCAGACGGTCAAGTTAGAGGATGAGTTTGAGGGAGGTTTTGGGGAGAGTCTCTGGGCCATTGAGGTCCATGCAGGGTACATTTCCTTCTTAGAATTTATTTAGTAAAAAACTTGAGGGAAAAGAATCTCTTCGAGTTTTAATTTTTTCCGAACCTCTTTTTCTCCTTCTTTTTCTTTCTTCCCCTTCCCCCCTTTTATAGGCTGTTGAGCATAGCCACGTGGCTTTGTCAGGGGTCTGAGGGCGATGGTGGCGGATGAGCTGGAGGCTGAGTCAGCAGTGATCCTTTTACGTGTAGGTTGGCGACTGGAAGAGACATTATCTCGAGATGGTCTTAATAAGGCCCCTAGGATCGATTAGATGACGTATGGCCAAGAATACGATGAGGCACCGGGTCATCCTTATCTTCATAGATGGCGGCTACGATTGGAGGGCGAGGCATTGAATACAGAGGGTGCCTCGATAATGTCCCGGGTTTGACAGAAAAGGATGAAGAGAGGACATGTTGACCGATCTAGCCGCTTATTGCTTTACAGATGTCAGCTGGCGACCGGAGGAAAGGACGTCTGAGTTCAGAGGATGCCTCGATTACGTCCCCGAAGTAACTTGAGAATAGAATGAGCCGCCTGTGCATTTAAGACTTCATCAGGCTTTGAGACTTTTGATGTGACTGGTCAATACTGTGGTTGATGTATGTCTTGGAAATAGCTTAATCGGATGACTCGGATCCTTATTGTAGGCGTCTAAAAATACCTATGGGTGTCCGTACACGACTCGAGATAGAGAGAAGATGATAAACATCGCTATTAGAGTCGCAGGAGCTCGTTTGACAATGACAAACACATGAAGTGAGTCGACGGGTCATACGAAGCAACGGAACTTCGGAATAACGGAAACGAGAGCTGATCGGGAGCCCCACGTCATTTACAAAAGGCGGAGCACCCCTCGTGTCCTATTTATTCCACATATGATTCAATTATGGGAGCCTGTAGATCTCATCGTCGGCTTTCCAACGCATCTTGAATCGCCTCATTCCGAGGTCGGATGAGTGAGTTAAGGCTGTTACAGTACCCGTGGGTTGGAATTCTGCTACAGTAGCGGATCGGAATTCTGCTACAGTAACGGGTCGGATTTTTTGCTACAGTAACCGCGGGTCGGATTTTTGCTACAGTAACCGCGGGTCGGAATTTTGCTACAGTGATTTGACCGCACAAAGAAGTGAAGTTTTGACTATGCTGCGATTTGAATCTGAAAAATCTCAAAACATAAAAGTTGTAGATCTCTTTGTTAGCTTTCTAACGCATCTTGAATCAGCCTAATCGGAGATCGTACAAAATAGTTATGACCAAAATACCGCAGATATCTCAAACTGACCCGCGCTATAGTAACAGCGGGTCGGAATTTTCCGACCCGTGCTACAGTAACCGCGGGTCGGAATTTTCCGACCCGCGCTACAGTGACAGCGGGTCGGAATTTTCCGACCTGCGCTACAGTAACCGCGGGTCGGATTTTTCCTGCTCGCGCTGTTTCGACCCCAGTTCGGTTTTTGACGGTTTTTCTCGGGATTTGGTCGTTCCTGAGCATCCAAACTGACTTGATATCATCCCCTAGCATGGTTAATCAGTTATTAACTGAAGATAGAGCCAAATCACTTATTCTCATCCAAATAACCGCTTCTGAAGCTTATAAATACGAGCTCAGGTGCTCATTTCTGGGGGGCGATTGATTATCAAGACGAGGAGGTGCTGCCGGATTGTGGAGTCAAAGGAGCACGAATTTCAGCGAGGGTTGACAGATCTTGGCGAGTTCTTCGGCATAAAGAAGGAGAGTTCGAGAGATCCGACGCCCGTTCCCGTCCGTCCCTTGAGATTAGGCTTGGTCTTAATCTCGAGAAGAGCTACTGATTTCGCTTGGTCGATCTCCGCGCTTCAAATCAAATCCTTCCTCGGTGAAGACGAAGCTCTGCCGAATTTTATCAACCGGATCCAGATCTAAGGTGGTCCACGGATAAACCCCGGCACAGGCAAAGATCCCACGCAAGCAGAAGACAGATAAACGATCTCTGCGTTTGTTTTGACGAGAGTTGTAACTTTTGTTTTCATTGTGTAAAGATCTTATAAAAAGATTATCTTTTTGTTTTCATTGTAACGACCGAAGTTGTAATGAATACCGCAATGAATACATTAACTTTCGACGCAAACAAACTGGCGACCATAGTGGGAGCCAACAGCTTCGCTGCCGGAGCTGTCGTGTCGCAACCTCGGATCTGCATCCCGGTTGAAGAAGTGGTCGAATACGAGTTCGACCAACTGAAGTTCGAGGAATATCTGTCGTCCTCCTCCTCCAGATCCTCCGCCTCTCGCAAGCGAAGGAAGATCAACGCCCCCGTTGTTGCGGTAGACTTTCGACGCAAACAAACTGGCGGCCATAGTGGGAGCCAACAGCTTCGCTGCCGGAGCTGTCGTGTCACAACCTCGGATCTGCATCCCGGTTGAAGAAGTGGTCGAATACGAGTTCGACCAACTGAAGTTCGAGGAATATCTGTCGTCTTCCTCCTCCAGATCCTCCGCCTCTCGCAAGCGAAGGAGATCAACGCCCCCGTTGTTGCGGTAGCTGAACCTTACAACGCCCTTCCGGCCTCCAATGAGTCCGGATCTGCAGATCTGAACTCCTCCTCAATCAAGAAGTTGAGTACATAAAGCACGCAAATCACCAACAAGTGAATGGATACAAGTCAAAAGGACCCGTTTAACTCTTGAAGAGCGGATCAAAAAGCGTCGCGTACTACTTGCGCACGCGCGAATTCTTGCGCAAGAGGTCAAAAGAGAAAAGAAGCCACCAAAACTGCACAAAGTTTGGAGGCCAAAGTCCAAGACGGCGGCCGAAAAGATCGAAAAATGCGGGTCACTCAAATCCGACCCGCCGTCGCGTACTACTTGCGCACGCGCGAATTCTTGCGCAAGAGGTCAAAAGATTGCAGAGGGAAGAAGTGGAAAAGAAGCCACCAAAACTGCACAAAGTTTGGAGGCCAAAGTACAAGACGGCGGCCGAAAAGATCGAAAAATGCAGGTCACTCAAATCCGACCCGCCAATCTGCAGGTCACCCAAATCCGACCCTCCAAATCGCGGGTCACTTGGGTCCGACCCTCCAATCTGCAGGTCACCCAAATCCGACCCGCTAATCTGCAGGTCGCCCAAATCCGACCCGCCAAAACGCAGGTCACTCCAATCCGACCCGCCAATTTGCAGGTCACTTGGATCCGACCTTCCAAATCGCAGGTCACTTGGATCCGACCTTCCAAATCGCAGGTCACTTGGATCCGACCTTCCAAATCGCAGGTCACTTGGATCCGACCTTCCAAATCGCAGGTCACTTGGATCCGACCTTCCAAATCGCAGGTCACTTGGATCCGACCTTCCAAATCGCAGGTCACTTGGATCCGACCTTCCAAATCGCAGGTCACTTGGATCCGACCTTCCAAATCGCAGGTCACTTGGATCCGACCTTCCA
>NC_033800.1:150095812-150106869 GCF_001876935.1 Asparagus officinalis | reverse complement strand
CCAAATCCAAAATCCCCTCTTGATTCCTCCAATGAACGAGAGGTCCACTTTCAAATCGAGTGATCAAACCTTCTTCACTCTCGATAAACGAGAAACTCACCTTTAGTTCGATAATCAAACCTTCCGACAGTTAGGGTTATCCCAATCTTTTCGATTCTCGGAATGGAGATCCCACTCCTAGTTTCACCTTTCCGGATTCTGGGGGTGGAGATCTCACCTCGAGTTTTCTTTCCAACTGGAGATAGAATATAAAATTCTTCCCCTTCAGCTTTGGGAGATAGGATATAAAATTCTTCCTCTCCCGCATCGGGTTCGTCTTTGCCCCAGGAGAAGACACCAATTTTTCAAACTCCTAAAATCCGTGCTTCACAAGCACGGGGTATTTTATCCCAAAGCCTAAGTAGGGATAAGTCAACGCCTAACTCGCGTTGCCGGTTTAGTCTTTCACCGATTGAAAAAGACACCAGAATCCAGTCTGGGGCATTTTATCCCGAAGCCTAAGTAGGGATAAGTCAACGCTTAACCCGCGTTGCTGGGTGGTTCGTTCCCGTAAAAACGACCGAGTCTACGTATTCAGCATCGTAGCAACAAAAATCCATGCCTTTTATGCATGGGGAATTTTATCCCGAATCCTGAGTAGGGATAAGTCAACGCCTAACACGCGTTGTCGGTTTAGTCTTTCACCGATTGAAGAAGACACCAGAATTCCAATCTGGGGACTTTTATCCCGAAGCCTAAGTAGGGATAGGTCAGCGTCTAACACACGTTGCCGGGTAGCCTATTCCCGTAACAATGGCGAAGTCTACGTATTCAATATCGTAGCATCAAGTCTAAGGGAGTTCATTCCTTTAGCACAACGTCACGTGCGGAACGGACTTAAACAATCCGCATGCAAGCTCGATTCAAACGGTAATCGGTAAAGGCATGTTAAATCCGTTGAAGGCTGAGGGTTTGCCAAAAACCTTAAAGTCTACGTCTGATACACGTCGCTGTTTAGTCTTTTCACAGGAGAAAGACGAAGTCTACGTATTCAATATCGTAGTACTAAAAGAGTTAACTCTTTTAATACAACGTTATATGCAGAACATGCTTAAATAATCTGTATGCTAGCCCGATTCAAACGGTAGTCGGTAAAGGCTTATCAAACCCGTTGATGGCTGAGAATTTGCCAAAAATTCTATAAATGCGAGTCATTGACGTATCAGCTTCATTAGTTGGTCTCATGACTTGAACATCCAACAAACTTTAGGATAAGATCCACACGTGCAGATGAATTAGCTTTAATAGTTGGTCCTGCAGCCCAACATTCGGGACCGTCACGCTCCAATGCCTTAAGAGTTTAAACTGTGTAGACTCCAGCAAACGTACGAGTATAAACTGTGTTAACGCCGGTCAACGCGTTACAGTAAAGATCGATGCCGGTCAACGCATCAGCAATTTCGCCAAAATAAGGCAAAAGATGACTCCAAGGATTTCAGTTACAATCAGATATGAATTCCCGACGGAGAAGATCAGTTCAAAGTCAACTCAATGGTACGAGCTAAGTTCAGAAAGTTAAGATTTCGACAGCGGTCAGACGATAAACACAGCGCCGGAAGAACTTTACCTATTCGACGAAACAATGAATAGATTGAAGACTGAAGAAGTTAAGAATTAAGATAGTTCAAAGTCACTCTACGAAATTGAGGAGATGGCCTATCTTATCCAAAGCATTCCAGACTCCTCTATAAAAGAATGAGTCTGAAATACTTTGGAGGGGGTATCTGTAGGCGTCTAAAAATACCTATGGGTGTCCGTACACGACTCGAAGACAAAGAGAAGGTGATGAACGTCGTTATCCGAATCAAAGAGGATTATCCAACACCGACAAGCGCATGAAGCGAATCGGCAAACTGTTGATGACACGACAACGAACCACCACAAGGGCAAACGCCAAGTGGACCGCACGCGTTAATCAACTCAAAGCGTACAAACGCGCCCAACAGTCAGTTAACACGCACGCATCATTCAGCTCATGCATGTCAATCAGTGCGCGCGTCAGTCAGTTCACGATGGCGTTAATCAACGTACATTAATCAACTCGCGTGGAGCATACAAGTCAACACGACGGATGAGTAAAACGGGAGAAACTATACAGTAGCGGGTCGGAAAATCTGCTACAGTAACGAGTCGGAATTATGCTACAGTAGCGGGTCGGAATTTTGCTACAGTAACCGAGGGTCGGAATTTTGCTACAGTAATTTGACCGCACAAAGAAGTGAAGTTTTGACTATGCTGCGATTTGAATCTGAAAAATCTCAAAACATAAAAGTTATAGATCTCTTCGTTAGCGTTCCAACACATCTTGAATCAGCCTAATCGGAGATCGTACGAAAGAGTTATGACCAAAATATCACAGATATCTCAAACCGACCCGCGCTACAGTAACAGCGGGTCGAAATCTTCCGACCCGCGCTACAGTAACCGCGGGTCGGAATTTTCCAACCTGTGCTACAGTAACAGCGGGTCGGAATTTTCCGACCCGCGCTACAGTAACCGCGGGTCTGATTTTTCCTGCGCGCGCTGTTTCGACCCCAGTTCGGTTTTTAACGGTTTTTCTCGGGATTTGGTCGTTCCTGAGCATCCAAACTGACTTGATATCATCCCCTAGCATGGTTAATCAGTTATTAACTGAAGATAGAGCCAAATCACTTGTTCTCATCCAAATAACCGCTTCTGAAGCTTATAAATACGAGTTCGGGTGCTCATTTCTGGGGGGCGATTGATTATCAAGACGAGGAAGTGCTGCCGGATTGTGGAGTCAAAGGAGCACAAATTTCAGCGAGGGTTGACAGATCTTGGCGAGTTCTTCGGCATAAAGAAGGAGAGTTCGAGAGATCCGACGCCCGTTCCCGTCCGTCCCTTGAGATTAGGCTTGGTCTTAATCTCGAGAAGAGCCCTGATTTCGCTTGGTCGATCTCAGCGCTTCAAATCAAATACTTCCTCGACGAAGGCGAAGCTCTGCCGAATTTTTTTATCAACCGGATCCAGATCAAAGGCGGTCCACGGATAAACCCCGGCACAGGCAAAGATCCCTCGCAAGCAGAAGACCGATAAACGATCTCTGCGTTTGTTTTGACGAGAGTTGTAACTTTTGTTTTCATTGTGTAAAGATCTTATAAAAAGATTATCTTTTTGTTTTCATTGTAACGACCGAAGTTGTAATGAATACCGCAATGAATACATTAACTTTCGACGCAAACACTTATCTTCCCCAGCAGGATTGAGTTGGAAAGAGGGTTGTTCTCGTAACTTGTAGACTAGACAAGTGAGTCGTCAGTCCAGTCAGATAGCTCGGGAAATAGCCGAGTCACCCTTGGGGGAGTCGTCTCGAGTGGGGAGTAGGATGGACTCCTGAGGGGTCGCCTCAAAGGTGAAAGACCGACTGCCTCCGTGCTTCGTGTCGGCTAAAGCGTTAGGCTTCAGGCTAGGCTTTTTGGAAGGGTCGATTTGAATTGCGACTCCATTAGGCCTGTGGGGAAAATCTTCTATTATTTTTGTTGATAAACAGTAGATTACCATAACTGATGGCCCCTTTCATTCGGAGCCGTCTTTGGTCGGGTCCGAGTGAAATAGATATGACTCGGCTCTTGATATCAGGGTTTTTAGCTGGTCAATCGCGGTATTTGAGTTTGTGTAACTGGCGATTCTTTGGTTCAACATTATTGATGTTGGGAATCGATTAGTGGGGAGACAAGGCGTCATGGGAAGAGTGGGTAGTAGTTATGTTGAGCGGTTGATATTCCCCATAAGTCGTTTCTGTTTCTGAAAACGGATCTATTCTGATCTTCCTTGGTTGCTTCGAGATCATGCCTCTTAAGTTCTGCATGCTTTTTTAGAGGTTTTATAAATAATCCTGGCTACGACTTTGGGAGCACATTCTTCTCGTTAGATCCCTATTTCTTCATATATCTCATACATGGCTTTTCCCCAAAATGATCGTGAGAGGCGGCTCAGGGTTCTGTATTGTGCTCGATCGAGAATGTCATTGGATGACGTGCCTCATTTGTATAATTGCTATGATATCTCCCGCGCCATGACCATAGGAGCACCGGACAGCTCCACTCTGGTGCATATGCATGGCGAGGGCAGAGTGCCTCTCTACCGGGCGCACCTGGAATGCGGCTTGCGCCTGCCGCTGCATCCCTTCGTCAGGGAGGTTTTTGTAGCGCTAGGGGTTTTCCCTACCAATTCCACCCACATACCATTTATACTTTGGTGGCATTTATAGATGCCTGCTCCGAGGTGGGCGTGGTGCCCAGTATTAATTTGCTCGGGTACGTAGTTAATGTGAGGTCCACGGAGGACGGCCCACACTATTTTCTCCACTGTCGAGGTGACTTCCACCTGGATGATGACTTTCCAGAGTTGGAAGAGGACTGGAGGAGGTCCTTCGCCTGGGTATTTGGCGCCGACAACATTCTGTCCTGCTCGGGTTGGCCCGAAGTGCAGGACAATATGTTGGAGTCGAGGGCCCTTAGCCCTCCCGAAGCCGGAGACCTAGAGAATCTCCATCTCCATCTCGGCCTTCAGGAGTCCACGGCTCTAGATGGGGATGAATTCCTAGAGGTGGAAATGTCTTCCTCGTCTTCCTACTTCGGAGCAACAGTCCTTCCTCCCCCAATGGAAGTATGTAAAAGGATTGACTCAGAGGGGCAAAGTTCTTTCAGGAGGCCTCTCAAAAAAGAGGGGTGTCTCACTAAGTGGTGGAGGCTCTGATTAATAAGGAGGAGGATCGAGGCTACCACTCAGGAGGTTCGGTAGCCGGACCAATTTTACTTTTTTTCTTCTTTTCTTCTTTTTATAAGCCCCGTTGGGCCTCTTTTGTAAAAACATATTTTGAATAGAAAGTGATTTTTCTTATCATTTGTTTCTAAGAATTACAAACCGTCTGTTGAGACTTATGACCCTGTCATCATTATAATTCGGCCCGGTCCTCTTCTTTAAGAATCATGTCGGCCTTCATAGACCATAGGCATCGGCGTCTTTGCTTCTTTGTTTAGTCGAGAAGCATAGAGGTTGTATTCGGTGTTAATGTCGGCCCCTTGGGGCTTTGCCTTGGGTTTGTTCTGTAGGAAGAACTAAGGATTTTGAACCGACTGATAAGTCGTTGTGCCTTGGTTTTTACCCTAGGAAGGTACCAAGGACTTTAAACCGACTGAGAAGTCGTTGTGCCTTGGGCTTATTCTTTAAGAAATGCCAAGGGCTTTTAACCGACTAAGAAGTCGTTTTGCCTTGGGCTTATTCTTTAAGAAGTGCCAAGGGTTTTTATCCGACTGAGAAGTCGTTTTGCCTTGGGCTTATTCTGACTGAGAAGTCGTTTTGCCTTGGGCTTATTCTTTAAGAAGTGCCAAGGGCTTTTTGGTTGAATGACAACTCGGAAGTTGGGTGCCTAGGACTTACGTTGAGGCCTAGGTCTTCATTTTCCCCTTAGGTCAAAAGGCGACTGTGGGAGTCGACAAAAGGGTTGTGCCTTAGGTTTAATACTGTTAAGGTACTAAGGTCTTTACCATATGATCGATAAGAGCAGACAGAATCGAACCATATGTTGTGCCTTGGTTTTACCCTGAGAAGGTACCAAGGACTTTGTTCCGACTGAGGAGTCGTTGTGCCTTGGGCTTACTCTTTAGAAAGTGCCAAGGACTTGACCATATGAACGATGAGAGCAGACGGAATCGGACCATATGTTGTGCCTTGGTTTTACCCTGAGAAGGTACCAAGGACTTTGTTCCGACTGAGAAGTCGTTGTGCCTTGGGCCTATCCTGAGGTGGTGCTAAAACCATTGACTGTGAAGTCATCGAGTGTTGGGCCTACCCTGAGGTGGCGCTGAGGTCTTGTAACCGACTGAGGAGTCGTTGTGCCTTGGGTCAATCCTGAGGTAGTGCCAAAACTATTGACTATGAAGTCGTCGAGTGTTGGGTCTACCCTGAGGTGGCGCCGAGGTCTTGTAACCGACTGAGGAGTCGTTGTGCCTTGAGCTAATCCTGAGGTGGCACCAAAACTGTTGACTGAGAAGTCGTCAAGTGTTGGGCCTGCCCTGAGGTAGCGCTGAGGTCTTGTAACCGACTGAGGAGTCGTTGTGCCTTGGGCTAATCCTGAGGTGGTGCCAAAACTGTTGTTTGAGAAGTCGTCGAGTGTTGGGCCTATCCTGAGGTGGCGTCGAGGTCTTGTAACCGACTGAGGAGTCGTTGTGCCTTGGGCTTTTCTTCTCGAGAAGAGCCAAGGACTTTGAAATCAACTGAGGGGCCGCCGCGCCTAGGATTCTTGAGAGTTGACTAAGGCTTTGGAGAATTCGATCGAGGGGTCGCCATGCCTTGGTCTTACTCTTTAGGAAGTGCCAAGGACTTTGAGAAATATCCGACCGAGCGGTCGCCATGCCTTGGTCTTACTCTTTAGGAAGTGCCAAGGACTTTGAGAAAGAAAAAAAATTCTTTTGTTAATTTTTATTGATTGTTTGAGATCTATACATCAGGTTACATCTCATTCGTCCTTAGTGCTCGGACTGTGTCGAACTCTTGCTTCTGGTTTAGGTGCCTTTCGAGGATATCCTTCGGCTGAGGACAAGGGCACCGAGACGGAGCTTCCTTGGCTGTTTTCTTTTCACTTGTAGACCTTGCTGTTTTGACTAAAGCAGGTTGTTACCTTATCGGCCATCTTTATTGCCAAACTGAGGAGTGCCCGAAGTTGGGTACTATACTTCCTCTTGAGGGCGAGCCGTCTGGCTTTGGTTTTCGCCGAGTAGCTGGCACATTCGTCATCTCATCAGCTAAGGACCTTTCTGAACTCGGAGTTTTTGCTGAGGTCCTTGCTGGTCGACAGTGGATATAAGGATTTTCAATAAATCTTGCTTGTCCACCGTCGGTTGCGCTATTATGGCCGATATTCCGTTGTTTGAGCTTTTTGGAAGATGTAGCTCAACGGAGAGAGCCCAGGCAACTTTTGTGATGGGGGCTTCTTGTTGGTAAGACCCCCATATGCCGAAGTTTTGTTCCCTGAAATTTGATAGGATCATGGTTTCCCATAGTGTCTCCAGGAACAGCAACGGCCGGACCATCCATATGAGGAGGAGCCTTCTCGTCGGGGAAGTGCAAGGTACATGCTTCGACCACCAGGTCTTACTCTGACTCTGGCGGTTTTGTGCGCTTGCCGGGGCTGGGGCTGTTAATCTTCCTGAGAAGACCAGATGGCGAGCCCTTCCATCTTCCCCGCAATCTCACCCTGAGTGGAGGAAGAACTCTCCCCTAGAGGCGACGATGGTCCGAAGAGCCGGCCATAGACTTGATCACTGCTCCTGAGCTCGGCTGAGCTACTGTTGGTGGGAGCTAGAGTGATGCTGGATCTGATCATAACCCTTGGGGTTCGGCTTGCGATCCAACCCCAGGCCTATTGGCTGTCCAGGCGGTGGGGTTTTCGTCTGTGGCGGCGGTATGAAGCATGTGCTTCATCCTTAAGCTAGACACGCCATAGTGGCGTGTCTTTTCCAGGAGGGCTTTCGGGGTGTCTGTTGGCAATGACGCCCCCGAAAGCTGTTGGAACCCCCAAGGGCTTCACCCACATTGGCTCCTCATAGCCATGGGCTATTCCTCCTTAGCTTGAAGGATGCGATTTCAGGCTTTGTTTAGCTTGAAAGGTGCGATCTCCATAACGCTTCAAGGATAAACAAGACCAGGCCCCTGTTCAGGGTTGGGCATTTCTTCTCAGAAAAGAAAGCATACCCCACGGTGGGCGCTAGACTGTTGATGCTCGTAAACAAACAGTCGGTGGGGATGAGGTTGGCTGTCGAGAGTGGATGATGAAGGATAAAGGGGCCTGCTTCTCCTCCGACTTTATGCCTAGCACTAAGCGTACGGGGTGGACTGATGACCTGCACACATCTAGAACGACGGGGTACGGGGCGTGTTTCCCCCGTGGTACCTCTGACGGTCAAGTTAGAGGATGAGTTTGAGGGAGGTTTTGGGGAGAGTCCCTGGGCCATTGAGGTCCATGCAGGGTACATTCCCTTCTTAGAATTTATTTAGTAAAAAACTTGAGGGAAAAGAATCTCTTCGAGTTTTAATTTTTTCCGAACCTCTTTTTCTCCTTCTTTTTCTTTCTTCCCCTTCCCCCCTTTTATAGGCTGTTGAGCATAGCCACGTGGCTTTGTCAGGTGTCTGAGGGCGATGGTGGCGGATGAGCTGGAGGCTGAGTCAGCAGTGATCCTTTTACGTGTAGGTTGGCGACTGGAAGAGACATTATCTCGAGATGGTCTTAATAAGGCCCCTAGGATCGATTAGATGACGTATGGCCAAGAATACGATGAGGCGCCGGGTCGTCCTTATCTTCATAGATGGCGACTAGCGATTGGAGGGCGAGGCATTGAATACAGAGGGTGCCTCGATAATGTCCCGGGTTTGACAGAAAAGGATGCGATTGGAGGGCGAGGCATTGAATACAGAGGGTGCCTCGATAATGTCCCGGGTTTGACAGAAAAGGATGAAGAGAGGACATGTTGACCGATCTAGCCGCTTATTGCTTTACAGATGTCAGCTGGCGACCAGAGGAAAGGTCGTCTGAGTTCAGAGGATGCCTCGATTATGTCCCCGAAGTGACTTGGGAATAGAATGAGCCGCCTGTGCATTTAAGACTTCATCAGGCTTTGAGACTTTTGATGTGACTGGTCAATACTGTGGTTGATGTATGTCTTGGAAATAGCTCAATCGGATGACTCGGATCCTTATCTTCCCCAGCAGGATTGAGTTGGAAAGAGGGTTGTTCTCGTAACTTGTAGACTAGACAAGTGAGTCGTCAGTCCAGTCAGATAGCTCGGGAAATAGCCGAGTCGCCCTTGGGGAGTCGTCTCGAGTGGGGAGTAGGATGGACTCATGAGGGGTCGCCTCAAAGGTGAAAGACCGACTGCCTCCGTGCTTCGTGTCGTCTAAAGCGATAGGCTTCTGGCTAGGCTTTTTGGAAGGGTCGATTTGAATTGCGACTCCATTAGGCCTGTGGGGACAATCTTCTATTATTTTTGTTGATAGACAGTAGATTACCATAACAATAACTTTACAAAATGGTTTAATGAATATAATTTTTTCATTGACCAAAAAAACTATTCTCTTAGTCGTTATTTTTGTTTCTTCTCCGTCGAAAGCTCTAGCCAAGCCAAAGTCCGAAATTTTGGGGTTCATCTCGTTGTCAAGGAGAATGTTGCTTGCTTTAAGATCCCTATGAATAATTTGGAATCTAGAATCTTGATGAACATAGAGAAGTTCTCGAGCAATTCCCAGAATGATGTTGTACCGTCTTTCCCAATCCAGAGACATCTGCTTTTTTCCGTCTGACCAAAATATTTGAGAGTTGATACTTGTTAGAATTGTTCATATTAAAAATAAAGGAGACAATATTTGTGTAATTACGATTTCAGTTAGAATACACAACTTTAAGGTGATCACATCATCTGTAATGTTGTTTGTTGCTACTCAAACCAAGGACATAAAAAATTATTAATAGAATCTGAATGTTGTTAACAAATGTGGAAAATCTATCGATGAACGAAAGTAGATATGCATACTACCTGCACGTAAGTTTTCAGTTCAGGACATATTGGACATATGGTTATAGATCATTGCATTTATTTTGTGCAAATTATTTCTTGGCTTAGGAGAGACATTGAAGTCTATTGTTCGTTAACATCAATCAAATTTCAGTTCTGAATTCGTCTTGTCTTTAGCTATCATAAATTAATTATTCCCATGAATGATTACAAATGGTTTCAATATGTGTATTCATGAAACCATCACTAATTTGATCAATACTAACTGCGTAGAGCTTAATTAATAAGAGAAATTCCGAAAGAAAAAGAAAGAAAACTTAACTAAAAGAAAAGTTGAAACTTGCTGAGAATTAACTTGAACTTTTAACAGTTATTCAGACAAGCTGATGCAAGATCATGATATGATGATTAAGGAGTATTTTGTGACAGTAAATAATAATGAAAATAGCATCATAATGAAGAAACAAAGAGGAGAAACAAATTACCAAACAGGAAGGCATCTAAACTCTTGTTTGGCATGTACTCATAGACTAACATCCTTTCATCCCCTTGAATGCAACTTCCCGAGATCAACATGTAAGTGGATACATGGCAAAGGATCAAACTGAAATGCCGGTTGGGATTCCAGCACGCAGTTATTAAAAAGCCAGTAATAACCGGAGCTAATATGGCCAGTTGTGATCACTCATTTCGAAGATAACAACAGGAAAATACTCTGTAATTCGAGGCTTTTCGTAATTCTCCAACTTTTTTAGTCTAGAATTTTTCTTCATTCGATTATTAAACCAATTGATACACTGAGCCTGAAAAAAACAGCATTTGGGGGCAAGAAGTCACTCTTCTGCAAAAGACAATCTTGCAGTCTACAGCATGACTTTCTTATGGTTTAGTAATAACTGGAGCTAAAATGGCTAGTTGTGATCACTCATTTCGAAGATAACAACAGGAAAATACTCTGTAATTCAAGGCTTTTCCTAATTCTCCAACTTTTTTAGTCTAGAATTTTTCTTCATTCAATTAGTAAATCAATTGATCCACTGAGCCAGAAAAAACAGCATTAATTGGGGGCAAGAAGTCAGTCTTCTGCAAAAGAGACAATCTTACGGTCTACAGCATGCTTGCTGGTGATGTTACAACCTATAGGTCATGGGTCCCTCCAGCTGAAACAGGCAACTGCATGATAGGAATTTTGTTGACATTAGTAATATTTGTAAGGGGTTATGTGTAAGTTGTGTAGGGCCTATATAAGCCCAAGAGATCTCCTAATAGGGTTAGGGTTTGTATTATCAACTTGGTATCAGAGCCATCCTCTAAACCCTAGCCGCCAACAGGCAACTGCATGATAGGAATTTTGTTGACATTAGTAATATTTGTAAGGGGTTATGTGTAAGTTGTGTAGGGCCTATATAAGCCCAAGAGATCTCCTAATAGGGTTAGGGTTTGTATTATCTACTTGGTATCAGAGCCATCCTCTAAACCCTAGCCGCC
>NC_033800.1:150055524-150092084 GCF_001876935.1 Asparagus officinalis | reverse complement strand
AGGCCACATTACCATGCTTGCGGTATATGTGGATGATATGATTATTACAGGGGATGATGAGAAGGAGATTGCCCAACTCAAAGTGAGACTGGGTAAGGAATTCGAGGTGAAAGATCTTGGCTTGCTTCGATACTTTCTTGGAATAGAAATAGCTCGCGGAGCGGAGGGGATTGTCTTATCCCAGAGAAAGTATGCACTGGATCTTCTTAAAGAGACGGGGATGTTAGGGTGTAAACCTGCAACTACACCGATCGACCAGAAGTTCAAGCTGGGTGCTGAGGCTGGAGAACCAGTTGATCGTGACAGATACCAAAGGCTGGTAGGGAGGTTGATCTATCTGAGTCACACACGTCCCGATATCTCTTTTGCAGTGAGCGTGGTGAGCCGCTACATGCATGATCCAAGGAAGGGTCATATGGACGCTGTGTACCAGATTCTGAGATATCTGAAGAGTGCCCCTGGAAAGGGACTGATATTCAGGAAAAATGGACATGTGAGCATCGAGGGTTATTGTGACTCTGATTGGGCTAGCTGTGCTAATGACAGGAGGTCCACCTCGGGATACTGCATCTTTGTAGGAGGCAACTTAGTCTCGTGGAAGAGCAAGAAGCAATCGGTGGTGGCGAGATCAACAGCTGAGGCAGAGTATAGAGCTATGGCCTTAGGAGTTGCTGAGTTGTTATGGTTGAAGAGTATGCTGGTTGAGCTGAAGCTGGATCAAGGAGCTAAGATAAAGTTATGGTGTGACAACAAGTCAGCTATCAGTATCGCCAACAACCCAGTGCAGCATGATAGAACCAAACACATTGAGATCGATAGGTTCTTCATCAAAGAGAAGTTGGATAGTGGACTACTAGAGCTAAGTCATGTTTCAACTAAGGACCAGGCAGCAGATTGTCTGACTAAAGGACTTAGCTCATTAGACATGATTAGAGGATGTGACAAGATGGGCTTAGTGGATATCTTTCGCCCATCTTGAGGAGGAGTGTTGACATTAGTAATATTTGTAAGGGGTTATGTGTAAGTTGTGTAGGGCCTATATAAGCCCAAGAGATCTCCTAATAGGGTTAGGGTTTGTATTATCTACTAATTTTCTTCACCTACTTTACTAAATAAATTATAAATTAAATGAATTAAAATGCTGTCCACATTTCTCTTTCTTAGGCTGGTAAGTAAGCCAATTGACAAGGCTCAAGACCTACTTCTCTTTCCTACTTCTCTTTCCTACTCTCATTCACTCATTTATCTCATGAACAGGAAGAATCTATAAACCAAGATTGTGACGCGAAAATAATCTAAAGTTCTTAGTAGTTGGTAAAAGCCTTTGAATATTATAAGCACAGTCATAAGCACTGCTTTGACTGACAAGGCTCAAGACTCAGTATGCCTCTCGATGGATGACTAAAAGTCCACAGTGGGAAAGGAAATGAAACTTTGAGTGCCATGAAGTTGCTGATGGTTTACAAAACAAGTTTCATGTAGGGGTTTCGGCATAAATTCCCAACATGAAGTCCTCCGTATGCCTACATATTTCAATACGCAGATGATATTCAATATTCAAATGTTACCATAATATGAACTTTGAATGTTATTCACATATTTCAATACGCAGATGATATTCAATATTCAAATGTTACCATAATATGAACTTTGAATGTTATTCGGAAAAAGATTGTGACTTGCTCCATCAACATCCCGTTAGGAGGTTATTTGACTCATCGCATAAGAGACTAGAAGGTTCTCTAGCTTCCGGGACTCAATCGTATGCATCCATACGTATATTCCACACATAGGTTTCAAACATGGGCCCTGCAATTGGATGGTTGTGGTTGAGTAAAAAAGAATGCACTGAATTAAATATAAAGACAAGGATGCAAGGAGTAATAGCTACAGTTGTGGTTGAGTAAAAAAGAATGCACTGAATTAAATATAAAGACAAGGATGCAAGGAGTAATAGCTACATATGAAAAATACTAGAAATGCCGCTGTAGATTAGTAGGTGTTGTTCATCTCTGTGTTATGCAAGAATAAAAGCTCAAATATTTAGCTTTACATGTTAAAGACTGACTGTCCTAAACAGTAATTATTTGTTGTCGCTAATTCTAATCTTGCATTGTGCAAAAGATAAGAAATACAAGATTGTTTACTAGATGTTCATCTTACTGACTCCTTGTTTCAGAGGTAAACAGGCAAAGACCTGCACCATAATATTGGGTGATTATCCAACTTGCAACAGCTAAGGAGGATTAAGATTTAAATTTCTGTCATGAAACATAAAGAAAGAAATTTATATGATGGGTAATTAACATCAGTAGGCTCTTGCTCATGTAAAATTGGACTAATCAAAATTACCATAACAAAGCCTAGAGTTAGCATCAACATAGAACATTTCACCTTTCACCAATCTATCACTATCCATAACTTGTACTTCTCATATTAGCTTGTTCGAAATAGTAACCGGCAGAATTTGCATAACAATATCTAGAAATAGCAATGTTAAGTTTCTGGTCTATCAAAATAAAAACACATTGATGAATCGACCATCAAAAGGTTCTGCCCAAAGGAGATCATTCTGTGCAGAGTAGCCTAAAGGGTTCTGTTCCATATGACAAATGAGCCCGAAGGTTTGAATGGATTGTGTTTTGACATTGTACATCAATCTTACACCATAAAAACAAACCAAAAGAAGGTGCCCATTCACGAAGGGGCTTCTAATTATACGACTTGTTGCAAAATATCTCATGGAGAAAGTTGAACTGTATAGTGCTTCCAATTTGCTTTATCCGGAAAAGTTGAATATCTTTGTAAAGATGATACGTCGATGTCAGAAAATAAATTAGACAATGATGATAATAAGAAAACCAGCTCGCTACATCAACAATGATATAGAGGAGTTTATTATCATCAGAGAAAAGAAACCCAGGTAATTAATCATTAGATGTTCCACCCCTTGAAATAAATGTCATACCATAATGGCACGAGACAAGAAAACTTGGAATAAAAGTCATATCATAATTAACCACTAAAAGGGTTTACGGGTATCACCCACTAACTGACCCATGTAACAAACACTATAACAACTATCTACCTAAAGACATAGTAAGTGTTTGATCGTTTATACTAGAGTTTTCCTTCACCGGAGATACCCTTGCCATAAAACCAGGTTGTTTAGGCTCTGGCAGAAAAGCATGATCACTGCCTAACATCCAAACAACGAATGACATGATTGGTCTGTCCTCCGGTTGCTCTTGGACACAAAGAAGCCCCACTTTCATGCATCTTAGAATTTCAGTCATAAACACTGAGGCATCCAATGACGCATCAATTAGTTGCAAGCCGTTACCTTCTTTCCACAATGTCCATGCCTGGAAGAATTAAAACCAGAAATGCATCAATTAGTTGCAAGCCGTTACCTTCTTTCCACAATGTCCATGCCTGGAAGAATTAAAACCAGAAATAAGCCATGTATCGACAATAATTAGATGTAGCTAATTGTACTTACCTTTCCTAAGAGATATTCCTCGGACGCAGAGAGATATACCCCTTTATTTCTCCTTCCGCTAATGATTTCTAATACTAAAACCCCAAAGCTGAATACATCGGATTTCACTGAGAAGATCCCATTCAATGCATACTCTGGAGGCATGTAACCACTACATTCAATCAAACACTAAATTAGGTATTGCGGTAACTGAAACTAAATTGACCAATCACTATCAAAGATGGATATTTCTTACTATGTCCCAACTACTCTCCTTGTCTTTGTTTCCGTCTCATCTTCTCCAAAAAGTCTGGCCAAACCAAAGTCTGATATTTTGGGAATCATATCTTTGTCAAGAAGGATGTTTCCAGCTTTAAGGTCCCTATGGATGATTCTGAATCTCGAATCTTGGTGAAGATAGAGAAGTCCTCGTGCAATTCCTAAAATGATCTGGTATCGCATTCTCCAATCCAATAACGCCACTTTTTGTTCATCTGAACAAAATCTCATCGAAGTTAGAAATACCAAGACTAAAGGGTGTGTGGTCGTCTTTAGAAAGAAAGCTTTCCGAAGTTAGAAATACCAAGACTAAAGGGTGTGTGGTCGTCTTTAGAAAGAAAGCTTTCCGGAAAACATCATTTCTAATCTTCTCAGTTTGAGACGTAATGTGTGGTCGTCTTTAGAAAGAAAGCTTTCCGGAAAACATCATTTCTAATCTTCTCAGTTTGAGACGTAATGCTTTTGTATGCAACTAAAAGGAAATGATGCATTTTATCCATTTATGCAATTAAAATGTGATTGAAAGGTACGTAGGAAACTAAAAAAGGTAAAGTACTAAAATAAAAATCATTTGAGCTATGCATATAAGTTGCATGGGAACATGTATGGGTACCAGTACGGGTGCAAGTACGACCGCGAGATATGGAAAAATTGTAAAATGGACTGTACGAGGACACAACTACATATATGTATTGAAATTAATAATTTACATGAGATCATTACAATTCCTATCACATTTAAGTTTCTTTTATTATGTTAATTTTTATAAATTAGAAACTACTAGCTTTTGAACTAAACACCTCCTTTAAAATCATAATTTTAGACCTGGATATGGGCTGAAACGAACCTGATCCAGGTCTAAAAGTTTTAAGAAATGGATGTGAAGTATAGAATATACGTCCAAGGAATATTTGACAAGTGTTTCAAACTATACATACATCATATAATTGAGTAAATGTCTGAATAAATGTATGCATAATATCCAAGGAGTGTTCATGAAATTTGAGTACGGGTACGTGTCAGGTACATGTCAGGTACGTGTACGGGTTCATGACAAAAATACCTAGGAAACTTCAGGAAGAATCAACCTGAAGACATAGGGGACCCGTCTAGCTAGGATTTTATTGAGCAAGACTGCGTTTCAAACTATACATACATCATATAATTGAGTAAATGTCTGAATAAATGTATGCATATATCCAAGGAGTGTCCATGAAATTTGAGTACGAGTACGTGTCAGGTACATGTCCAATACGTGTACGGGTTCATGATAGAAATACCTAGGAAACTTCAGAAAGAATCAACTAAAGACATAGGGGACTTGTCTGGCTAGGATTTTATGGAGCAAGACTAGGGTTTAGATTAAAAGCTTATACACATTTCAGTGTTGTTTGTAGTTATCAACCAAATAAATCATCCACAAAAATCCATAGCTAGAGATCCTCCCACTTGTCCTTGTCTTTCCACTAATCAAAACCATCAATACTAGCGTTCAAAGTCCAAGACTCCATATGGTAAAGGAATATTATCTAACTGGGATTTGATGATGTACAACTATGATTAAAGTAGAGGTCATATATATTCTCCATATAATTTTGACCCGACAACTAATCAACCAACCTAGAAAAATGGATTCTTCCAGTGTCCAATAGCTAAAGATCTTATTTTCCCTTGCATCCTCACTCATCATCTTAGTTAGTAACTATCAATATAAGGACTATAGTCCAAATGCCCGAATGACAAAAGACAACTATCAAGATTATTGATTGGAGATTAGAGTGAACAAGCATCACAATCTATAATTTCTTTGACATAAAATAAAGGTATGACATCTAACGTTAAATATAAACTATGTGTCGTATAAATTGCTAGCTTCAGATTTTTACGTTTTGTAGGTTACTATGTTATTATGACTAAGAAAAATGTCAAAACATGCATTAAGAGACATTAGCCCAAATGTCCATTTTGTAATTATATGGTGCTCTACCATCTTCAGGAGGCGCAGTTGTTATCACCGATCTTTAATAATAGAATTTCTTGTGTGCTCACAATTGGTTAATAGTTGAAATTTGAATCTCTTTTTGCACCTATTCACACACCTACTGTTTCACGTGCATATATGTTACTCAGACATCCGTTTTGGATGCATATCCGTGCCAAACATGTGTTGAATACGGTTTCACCGCAGACATGCCATGTGCACGTGGTTCAAAGCAAAATCTGATTTCCTCTGCATGCTACTTATAACCCTAAACTAATTTCTTGGATATACCAAGCTCAAAACCAATAAGTTTTTGAACCCAAAAACCTAATCAAACCCTAAACTAATTTCTTGGATATACCAAGCTCAAAACCAATAAGTTTTTGAACCCAAAAACCTAATCATTACTTAAAGATTTGAAAAATACCCACCAAGCTCAAAACCAATAAGTTTTTGAACCCAAAAACCTAATCATTACTTAAAGATTTGAAAAATACCCATTGTGTCCCATGCGATCAAAACTATACTTTTGTTGTTAAACCTTAATTCCTAGCTTGATTTAATATGATTCTTAATTGTTACAGACAGTAAAATAAACATACAAGTGTTATGGATATTTTAATTCAATGTTTGATCTAAGGTGAATATTATAGATATGCATATATATGTGCATGTGTGTGTATCCATGTCCCCTTATCCAGCCTTTTATAAGTTTACCATGTCCCGTGTCCGTGTCCGCACTCTCACCCGTATCTGTGCAACCTTGACGTGCATGTAAAACATGAACTTGAACATGCACTTAGATATGTAAACCAATACACACACCCACACATTCACAACTGGATGCACATCTACGCACCCGCTCATAGGAATTTCCATGTCGTCTATGAATTTTGCGAAAAACCTCAATTTAAAATTCCGTGAAATTTATCACTAGTTTGGACGAATATCGACTACCTATAGCTTAATTAAACAAACTTTTTAATGAAAACTTAAGTAGTGCCCTGAACATATATTCCAGAAAGGATTCTAACAAAATGACACAAGAATGCAAGCATATGGTGAGATGATTGACAAAACATATTTAAAAAGAGAGAATGAAATAATGGACGAAATAGAGGGGAAGCAATTACCAAACAAAAAGGTATCTAAACTTTTGTTTGGCATGAATTCATATATTAATATCCTCTCATCTCCTTCAAGGCAGCATCCCAGAAGCCTCACCAGATTTCTATGTTGGAGCTTGGCCACTAACATTACCTCAGTCTTCAGCTCACCCAGACCTTGTAATGAGGTCTTGGAAAGTCTCTTCACAGCAATTTCTTGTCCCTCTCTCATCTTTCCCTAATTGGGAACCATAAAAGTTAAAAAAACTAGAATAAACTTTTACTTTCGAACTTCTTTTAAAATTTTGAAATATTCATAGTAAACTACTCATGAATCATCATTCCCTAATTGGGAACCAAATCAATTAGTATGTGAAATTTACCTTGTAGACAGGACCAAATCCACCTTCTCCAAGCTTATTTTCATTAGAGAAATTGTTTGTTGCTGTCTCAATTTCTACCAATTCAAAGAGCGGAAGCTCCATATCATCTTCTTTAGTACTTTCCACAAGGTTTTCCCCGTTAATGAAAGCATTCCCTAACAAAGAGTTTTTGCATTTATTGAAACTATAAGTTCACAATGTAATTATGTACTATGTGATAAGATAGCAGTATGCTAATGTTCAATTAGAAATATATAAATACCTCTAGTCCATTTCAACTTCCTCCATGCATAACAAGCAACACTGACAAGCAGGGATATTACCCCCAAGACTACACTTAACAATACTGCTAAGGCTGCATCTCCGCTCTTATGAGATTGACTTGATATTAAACCTGTAAGACACCAACACTGCTCAATCAAGAGTTGTTTTTAATGATTCATACATCAGATGGATAAGGCATGAACCTAAGCCTTGAAGAACAACAAAAATAGTAGCTGAAAAACAGAACAGTGATGCATTGAAGAACGCAAATTTTAATTTCCAAATCATAAATCAGGTTAAGAACAAATCTTCTTTAAGAACGCAGCTTTTAATTTCCAAATCATAAATCGGGTTAAGAACAAAGCTTCCTCAATTGATCAGCACCCAAAAAAGAACATGTGTGCGTGTGTGTGGGAGTTAGCATTATCGAGAGGCAAGAAGAATGCAGTTCATAAGTGACTACCTATGTCTTTCGCAGCCAAACGTAAATAGAAATCTTGGCCGGCATCCGAGTACGATGCAAAGTTTATTAGGTCCATGAACCACATAATGCACCCACTTCCACTCCCGCGTGTGTCAGCACGAGAAAACCCAGTGCAAGAACAATTCCTCAAACAGGCAGCTTGGCATTCATCCAGGCTCATTGTCCTGTTTACAGTCGCGTTCACTGTGTCTGGCAGAAGCGTTCGGGGAATAGTCACAAATCCATCAGTCCCATTCCTACAATCCAGTTTGGTCTTCCTGACACACCCATCAGAAGTATATCTTACAGCCCAATTTACCGGTGATTTAGGCTCAAACCCTTGCAAGCAACTGCACATTGGAGAACCCTTTGGATCACACGAACCATATGGGCCACAAGCAGCATACCCATCACATTGGGTGCTTGGGGTGTACCAGTATCGGTCCCACATGCGAGACGCATCAAGCCAGATATACCGTTCTGCGACCCCTTGTGGGTTCACAACAAGCCTAGTGATAGTGGACTTGTTAACCACGCCTGCACTGTAGTAAACCTCTTCCTTATTATTAACAAAATGGTAGGCAAAAATACCTGTATAAGTTAGAGTTACTGGTAGGTTATTGCTGAATTGGAGGCCAGTCCAGGGACCGGACCGCCATTGCAGACTATGGCCATTCCAAAGCATTACTTGAGGATCACCGCGGAGGTCCAAGGCTAGGGTGTAGTTACCAGGGGATGGATCGGTTGAGCTAGACCATGCTGTCAGGTTACGGTTGAGTCCACTTGTTAGGTTCCAACCTAGCTTCATGCCTGTTATAAGAGTATCGGTCGGATAATCGAAACTTTGCCATGCGAAACTATTGGAATCGGTTATCTGAGAATCCCTAATAACAAAATTGCCAGCGTCCAAGAGTTGCGCCACAGGTTTTCCAACAGCCATCATCGACGGCGAGGACAAGAATACTTTAGAGTTGCCATCAGTTACGAGGAGACTTCCATTGGATGTTAACATCAGGACTGCCGTAGGACCTGAGACCGGATTTTGACGGTTCCCAACCCATAAGATGACCCTCTGCCCTGGGATTATTGTGTACCATATACCGATGTACCGGTTGTTTGTTGAGTTGGTGGGGGAAAAGAAGCCCAAAGAGAAGGTCCCGTGGGAGGAAACCAAGGTTTCATCGCCAGAGAGGGGCTGATTTGGGGTCAGGGTGTCTCTAGAAACGGAAAGAGAGAAGGAACAGAGGATGAAAAAGAGGAGAAGGAAGGATTTGTCGTGCGATATTCTCATGTTCCACAGAGCAACAAGCCTTCCACACGAAAACAAATGGAGCAGTAACCTACCAAGTTTCAATAGTTCCACATGAAACCTCGGAGGAAAGAGGGAACGAACAGAGGATGAAAACTAAGAGGAAAAGGAAGGATTTGCCGTATATTCTCATGTTCCACAGAGCAACAAGCCTTCCACACGAAAACAAATGGAGGGAGGGGAACTTCCACCGTCCATTTGTTAAGTGAGATGGAAACTCCTGCGCTCTGCTGAAAATTCAGAGTACATGTAACATCAAATGAAAAATCTCATTAATGCCTGCAAGTAGCGAAAATGAGAGATGGACTTCTGAAGTTGGCTGTATTGAAAGTCACCCATAGGTGGCTCATAATGAGCCACAAATTGCCACACCCCCTCTGTCGATTATAGAGTCTGGACACACTGATGGGTCCCACATGATTTGGACATGTTTTCGAGTCCTGATTGGTTTCGAATTGGGGTGTTTTTTTTGGCTAATTGGACTCCTGTTTGGATTCGGATTAGAAAGTTGTTTGGCTAGTTGGAATCAAATTTGAGGGAGGCTATAAATAAAGATTGCCTAGGGGTTTCTCAATGTATCTTTGACAGCAAAAAATGATATTTGTTTTTTGCTTTGTAAGGGAGAGAGATTAGGGTTTCTAATCTTCTCCGTCTTCGTTGTAACCTCTTGATAAATAGTGGATTGTTGATCTCGTCGGTTGTGAATGTAGGCATTTTGCCGAACCATGATTAATCCTTGTCTTTTTCTTTGTGAGTTGGTGGCACATCCGTATTTGACACAACAAATCGATATCAAAGCTACAGTGGTTCTTCCTACTAGAGTCAGAGAAGATGGAGTCAAGTTCTAACTCGGATGTCAGGCATTCAAAGGGTGCTTCAATCTACGGGATTGAGACGTTTAATGGCCAGAACAACTTCGGTTTGTGGCAAACACAAGTTAAAGACGTTCTCATCAAGGAGAAGCTTTACAAGGCGTTGAGAGGGGTAAAACCTGACAACATGGAGAATGATGATTGGGAGTAGCTCGACTTGAGTGTGTGCAGCACTATTCGTCTATGTCTATCAAAGGATATCGCCTACAACTTTCAGAAGGAGACTTCAGCCAAAGATATCTGGGATAAATTGGAGAGTAGATATCAGAAGAAGAACCTCACGAGCGTGCTTTATCTGAAGAAGAGGTTATACAAGCATCAGTGGCTCAGGCTTCTTGCGAAGATGAGCCAGAGGAAGTTCTGACGAGTACTTCACACAGTTATTTATCAAACGGCTGGTTGCTAGACTCGGGCGCATCCTACCATATGTGTTCTCACAAGGAGTGGTTTTCTACCTACAGATCGGTTGAAGGTGGAAACGTCTTGATGGGTAACGATGTTACTTGCAAGACGGTTTGTAATACCCCAACCCTTGAGAGGGTGATGTGATTAGTATTAATAGATTTGATTGGAATACTCATACCACCAAGATGCATCTTCTTTTAGGAAACCCAACTCTTAGAAACTCCAAAGTTAAGCGTGCTTGGCCTGGAGAAATTCTAGGATGGGTGACCCCCTGGGAAGTTTTCCAGGGAGCGCGTGAGTGAGGACAAAACGTGCTGAAAAGACATGTGATGGTTTGTGAGGCCAGTCTGTCAGATCTAGTAGCGTACCGACTCCGGGATTCCGGGGCGGGGCGTTACAAATGGTATCAGAGCAAAGCCAACCGGAATTGTGAGAACTAAGTGCTATGCGGCGCAAAGTGCTACGTCGAGAGGGCGGGAGCCACCTCTTGAGGCCGTAGGAGCCACCTCTAGAATCTCACACGGATGGTACGGTCTTGGATGATATGATTTGGCGCAACGAGGACGTTACGAGTTTAAGTGGGGGAGATTGTAATACCCCAACCCTTGAGAGGGTGATGTGATTAGTATTAATAGATTTGATTGGAATACTCATACCACCAAGATGCATCTTCTTTTAGGAAACCCAACTCTTAGAAACTCCAAAGTTAAGCGTGCTTGGCCTGGAGAAATTCTAGGATGGGTGACCCCCTGGGAAGTTTTCCAGGGAGCGCGTGAGTGAGGACAAAACGTGCTGAAAAGACATGTGATGGTTTGTGAGGCCAGTCCGTCAGATCTAGTAGCGTACCGACTCCGGGATTCCGGGGCGGGGCGTTACACGGTTGGGGTAGGCACAATTCGAGTTCAGATGTTTGATGGGGTGGTGAGAACTCTGACAGAAGTAAGGCATGTTCCAGATTTCTATGGGAACTTTGGAGTCTAGTGGCTACAGGTTTGTAGGGGATAATGGGATTCTAAAAGTTCTTCATGAAGATAAGGTGATGATGACAGGTAAACGACATGGTAATCTATATTTCCTTGAGGGAAAGGTGATTACAGGAGCTGTTGCAGTGTCCCGGGTCAAGGAATTTGATTTGACATCTACTCGATTGTGGCATATGAGCCTTGGGCATATGAGTGAGAAGGGTATGACCACTCCCAGCATACGTGGTCCGCTTGGCGGTGAGAAGATATCAAAGCTTGACTTCTGTGAGCAATGTGTCTTTGGGAAGCAGTGTAGGGTGAAGTTTGTCACTGCGAGCATCCCACCAAGGGTACGTTGGATTACATCCATTTAGATGTTTGGGGTCCAAGTTAAGTCTTTGAGTGGAGCTAGGTGGTTCATGACATTTATCGATGACTTCTCGCAGAGAGTTTGGCTGTACACCATGAAGGAGAAATCTGAAGTCACCAATTTGTTTATAAGATGGAAGACAATGGTCGATAAGCAGACTGGCAGAGTTGTCAAGCGGATTCAGTCAGATAATGGGGGTGACTACACCTCTGATCTGTTGGAAGAGTACTGCAGGAAGCAAGGCATTGTTAGGTATTTCACAGTGGTGCGGACACCTCAGCAGAATGGAGTAGCGGAGCGTATGAATCTCACCCTACTAGAGAGAGCATGATGCATGTTATCAAATTCTGGTTTGGATAAGTGTTTTTGGGTTGAAGTAGTGAACACGGCGTGCTATCTTATGAATCGTTCACTGAATACATCCAGTAATTCGAAGACACCTATTGAAGTATGGTCTGATAATCCCTTTGATTAAAGTCATTTGAAAATCTTTGGTTGCCCTGCTTATTTTCACGTTCAGGAAGATAAGATTGGTTTGAGAGCCCGAAAGGGTATCTTTTGGACTATCAAAGTGGTGTGAAAGGATACATATTGTGGTGTCCTGAGTAGAAGAAATGTGTAATTAGTCGGGACGTAACATTCAATGAGTCAGCCATGCTAAACTCAAAGAGTGTAGATGTGGGAGATATCAACTCAGATGGAAATACCAGTTTGGGTGGAAACACCAGTTTGGAGGGAATTAGGTTGGGTGGAAGTGGTGAAGATCTTTTGGAGGTGGAATTCACAACTTCACCGATGTCTACTAATGAGGCAACAATAGAATTGGAGGTTCCGAATGAGGGGCCTATTCAGCAACAACAATAACCGTCCTTGGCAGGCAATAGAGAGAGAAGACCCAATGCGGGGAAGGTACCAGTTCATTTCGGATTTGAGGATATGGCAGCCTATGCTTTATTTATGTATGGAGATGAGCCTGTCACCTACAATGAGGATATGAGAGGTGATCGTAACAAGGAGTGTATGACAGCTATGAGAGAGGAGATTGAGTCTCTTCATAAAAACCATACTTGGGATTTGGTGGAAGCACTAAATGGGAAGATGCCGATTGGGTGCAAGTGGGTCTATATAGTGAAGGATGGTTTTCTAAGCTCCGGTGAAAGTACAGGTGTACAGTACAAGGTAAGATTGGTGGCAAAAGGGTATGCACAACTAGAAGGTGTTGACTATAATGAAGTTTTCTCTCCGGTCGTGAAGCACACCTCTATCCGGGCTGTTGATGTCGAATATCAAACATCCGATGGGAGCTGTCTCCGGGCGTGCGCAGCTCAAGTCCTCGCAGAGAGGACATGGAGGGAGTGATTGAGAGATGGGGATGACTCCTCCTCCAATTCTATGCTCAATTCTTGGATGGGGGTATTTGATTCCACTGCACAGACAAGAAGAACAAACCCGTAAGAGGGTGGGGACTGGTTCCCTCGTGGTACCTCTGACGGTCAAGTCAGCTAGTGAGCTTGAGTGAGGTTTGAGGGAAAGTCCGATGATACGTGTGTATCTTCTCTTCGGAACTTAGCGATCCTCATGGGAGCTTGAGGATAGATGATTCTCATAATAGCATGAGAATATGGGTGTAAAACAGTTAAGTGGAACGCAGGTAGAAGTGTGGAACGAGACGATGAGCAGCAGATTCGAAGAATCTAGTTTTTAGCTCGTGAGTCGACTCATACATGTACATGAGTCGACTCATCAGGTTGAGTCGACTCATGACTGTTATGAGTCGACTCACGAAACCCAGCCCTGTTAGCAAAAGTCTCTGACCAGTCGACTCATCAGTTATGAGTTGACTCATATGAGGTCATGAGTCGACTCATAACAGTTTAGAGTCGACTCATCGAAGGTTTCCTGGTTCGTTTGAGTTTCTGTTCACGCGTTTTCCTGTTGATTTTGGGCTTGGTTATTTACCAGATTGCCATCCACGTTTGTACACCTATATAAAGGATTGTTTTAGGGTTTCTAAATAATCTTTTAGATAAGAGAGTTTAATCAAGAGAGATTAGATTCTAGATTGAGATTTGGAGAGCTTGTTCTTTAATTCTAGTGAGATTGTGAGGGAGAGATTGTAATCTTTTGTGCTTCATAATCTAGAGAATGTATTTTCCTTCGCCAAACTGAATTGTTCTTGTGTTTTGGTCATCTTCTTCTCAACCCACCTTTTGGTAATTCCGCGACCAAAGGGTGCTCGCACGGCAACTCGTATCAAGTTGGTATCAGAGCAAATCAGATCTGGTGAAGGGGCATCCTGTGTATGGTCCTTACTCGATCACAGTACAAGAAGCTTGGCGAGATCCTTATTTCATTGGAAGGAGTCCAGGATTTAAGGAAGGAGAAGATGGCTGAAGGAGATAATTCTACGAGGATTGATGCATTGGAGAAGCAGATCGAGACGATAGGTTCGACTCTCACACAACTCATCAGTCTTATCCATGGTGGTGGCAAACAAGGTAAATCTTCTTCGAAGAAAATTGTTGAGTCCGATGTGGAGAGAGTAGATTCAGATTCCGACGAGGAGGAGGAGACCGTTAAGACTGCATTGCATCAAGGGGGTAAGAATTCTTACCAAAATCTGAAGATTGATTTCAGAGTAGATATTCCTGTTTATGATGGGAGTGTTGACGTCGAGAAGCTTGATGACTGGATCGAGCGGATGGAGACGTATTTTACTCTTTATGGCTATTCGTCAAAAGAGAAGATTGTGTTCGCGACTTTGAAGCTTTCGGGGCACGCGTTGACGTGGTGGAAATTGTTGGCCTTCTTGTTTTGATGATGATTTACAAACAATTTACTACTAATGTTGTTTGTCTAGTGTTTGTGCATTCCTATGTATTGTAGACAAACAACGTTGTTGGAGGTTGGATGGATTAAGCCTACACGATCATATCAAGAGGAGGTTGGCGGAATTGTGGAGTGAAGCATCGTGCAATTCAAAGTTAAAGATCAAGTTCAAGCTTCATCCGCATGTGTACCAAGTTGAACTACAATGAAGATCAAGATCAAGCTTGGGTAATCTAGTTTAGATTTTATATTATGTGTGTTAAGTACCTTAAGCTCAACATCATATACACACACATATTTGGTTTCTATGTATATATATAGTTATATATATACATGCATGGTTTTGAGTTTTTATGCTTTGGACACACTTGCAAAATAAATGAGTTTTCACAAATAGAAATTCAATTTAAGAAATTCTTTTTCTAACATGTTTGTTTTCATGTTTATAAACATTTCGCAAAGTTTCATCAAGTTTGGAATTGATTTGTTATGTTTAATGGAATTTACAAAATCATGTTTTTGTTCGTGCACATGTTCGTGCATGTTTTATAAAATAGATGAGTTTTCATAAATAGGAAGTGATATTTAATAAATTATTTCTTTGACATGTTTATCTACATGTTTAGAAACTTTCCTCAAAATTTTACTATTTTTAGAGTTGATTTACTATGCCCAATTGATTTTACAAAATCGTGTATGTCAGCAGTTTTTCAGAAACTGTAAATCTGTGTTCAAACATTTATTTCTCTCAACGGAGAAATTATTTTTTATAAATTCTTTCTCTAACATGTTATTATACATGTCTATAACCTTCCCACAAAATATCTTATTTTTTGGAGCTGTTTTACTATTTTTAATTGATTTTACAAAGCTAAATACGCAAATTTCCAGAATGCTGGATTTTGGGGTATTTTGGTCTTTTCAGCCTATAACGGCTAGTAACGGCTAGTTTTTGATATTTTCGGTTTTTGGGGGTTTGTGGCTGGTTTAAGAGGCTATAAAAAACCCTCAACTTTCATTGTTTCTCATGGATGTTTAAGATAGTTTTAAAAAGAGTTTTACAAGTTTGTTTAAGGGTTTTTAAGTTTGTTTCAAGAGTTTGTTTATGAAGAACTTTCACAAGAGCTTGAGGAGATCATTCTTTGGTGTTTGGGCATTCAACTCTTCTCCCTCTCTCTCTCTTGTCATCTTTAGAGAAGTGTTTCTAAACTTCTTCTCCATCTCTTTATTGTCATCTATAGAGAAGTTTCCTTAAACTCAATTCTAGCATTTTATAAGTTTGTTCTTAATTTCATAAGCTAGATTTCATATTGAGTTTATATTGTTTTATCTCTTTGTTCACACACAACCTATTGAGCTTATTGTATTTACATTCATAGTATAATTTGGGGTTGTGGGTTTGTGACTAAGAGTTGTGCTTAATTGAGTTCTCACCTTGTTAGAGAGAGAACAATCATTTGTCATATTGTGCCTAATTGTGAGGATTCACTTGTAATACACTTGTACACCGAGAGAAGTGTGTGGTGAGAGACGGGGTCGAATCCAAGAGGAGTGGCGTCGGTTGACGTGCCTAGAGAGAGGTTGTAACCGAGCACTTGAGGGAGACACGGCGAGGACACGGGCTAGGACCAACACTTAGTGTGTGAGGTGTGATTGCATAGTGAGTGTATTGTGAGGTGTAAACGTTGTTCGGGTGAACGTAGAAAACCCGGTTGAGATAGTGGAGATCTCCTCGAGGTGAGGAGCGGAGACGTAGGTCGTGGGGACCGAACTCCGTAATCATATTGGTTGTTTGTGATTGCATTGGCGCACTTACTTTTATGTTCATATCTTATATCGCCTTTGTATATTGCTTGTTGATTATATTGCCCACTATCTAGTTTAGATTGTTTACCCTTGAGTTTATATATCCTTGCACATACATTGCCTATATCTCTTTGTTAGGATATATCTTGTTGTTCATATTGCTTATCCTAGCTCATATACATTGTTGTATTTCATACTTACTAGGATAACTTGTTAATAAGTTTCATTGGCATAAAATCGGATTAGATTAGCATAAGACCCTAATCACCCCCCCTCTAGGGTCTAACAATTGGTATCAGAGCTTGGTGCTCTTTGATTTAAGGTCTAATCGCCTTGAGTTAAAGATCCAAGTTAGCTTATTGTGCCAATCTAATTTTGAGCTTTATTTGTATCTTGCTTGCCTTTTATATTATGGATATGCATGGTTTAGGTTATGCCATTAATATTGCTCCTAGATTAGATAATTTCCCCTATGCCCAATGGTGTGTTAGATTTAAACTTTTTGTTCAATCTAAACACTTTGATTTATGGGAAATTATAGATGATGCTTATATTGTGCCCACTTTGGAGAAATCCAAATGGAATAAGAATGATCATCGTATGTTTACAATGAACAATATTTTGTTAGAATATTTGCTAAATGCTTTTAATTCATCTATGTCTAACAAGTTTGTTCATTTTGATAGTACTTACAAACTTTGAAAATTTATAGAAGCACATCAAGGGGACTTGGAGGCGATCCAACAAGCTTTGGAGGATCTAACTTCAAGTTCATACGGAGCAACATGCACACGGCCACTAGGCGATAGCCCTAGTGAGGTTTGCGAGTTCGAAACCATTAATGATTTACCTAATGATGAACTTGCTTGTGCTAGTGACAATTTGTTGCATGCCTTTAACAAATTGCATAAAGATTTTGTTGATTTACAATACAAGCATGATAATTTAAAATCCGATCATGAGAAGCTAGTGTCCAAATTTGATGTCATTGAAAATGAAAATACTATGCTTAAAGAAAGCAATGACTTATTAAATTTGGAAAATAAAAATTTGATCTCATCTATTGCTAGCCTATCTCATGCTAAGATTGATGCCATGTTAGAAGTAGAGAACATAAAGAATGATACAGCTTCTTTTATAAATAACTATTTATGTTCTACTTCTAAAAATGCATATGTGCCTAAAAATGAAGATTTGAATCTTATGAAAAATAGTATTTCATCTTTAGATTCAACTTTGAAAATATGCATTAATAATCATAAGAGGCTTATGGACATGTGTGCCAAGACTAAGTCAAAATCATCCACTCATTATGCACACATGTATAGCAAAACTTATAAGTGTTCTATTTGCGGCCGTCAAGGTCATTTAGCTAAGTTTTGTTATGATGCACACAAACATAAGAATTCTAATGCTCCTTATGCATCTCATGTAGCTTCTTCATCACTTACACATTCACATGCTCATTCTCACAAAGTTCATCATAAGCATGCTAGTGTGTTCAAGTGTGATTATTGTGGTCGTTTTGGTCATTTGGCCAAATATTGCTTTGATTTGAAAAGAAAATCTCATTTGACAAATGCTTCCAATAGACCACATGTTTTTAAATGTGATGTTTGTGGTAGGTTTGGACATCTTGCTAAATTTTGTTTTGATATACAAAAAGCTTCTAAATTGCAATATGTTCCAAATAGACCATTGTTTAAGAATGTTTCTCATTTGCAAAATAATTTTAAAAGAAAATCTTTATTTGCAAATGATTCCCGTGCACGAGCTAATGGTCCACAAAAACAAATGGATCTCTTTCATTGCACAAATTGCAATCGGAAGGGTCATTTGAATGAATATTGTTTTGACCATGTTAGTGCACCATATGTGCCTAAGAGGGTTCATAACCCTAAGGCTTTGAGCTTTAATGATAGGGGTCATGTCCCTAAATCTTTTGGTACCAAGAGTTCTTGGGTACCAAAACAAATTTAAATTTTAAACCAAGAATTTTAGTATTCTTATTTTTTCCTTTTTCTTGGTTATTTGAAAATTATGCTTTGAAACTTTTTATGAAAACAAATTTTCTTTGGTCAACTTTACACATGGTTTTTATGGTCCTTGATATGAGACACTGTTTTTCATATTGATATATTCATATGTGTTCTCATTATCTCTTGAATGTGAGTGATTGTTAGCATATCTTTTATGCTTGCTCACATATTTGCCATGATCTTTATTTCATATTCTCCATATGGCATTTTGATAGGGGGAGCAATCCCTATATCCTTTTATGTTTTATACTCACCTATGCTTATTGATAGGGGGAGCTTTCGCTCTTTTCATTCTTTTTGTCCCCTTTTTGATGTTGTCAAAGGGGGAGAAATATTGTGAGTATACATTTCCTTTTATATATGCATGTGAATTATAATTTATATATTTCATTTATGCTTGCTCACATGTTTGCCATGATCTTTTATTGCTTATATTCTATATGGCATTTTGATAGGGGGAGCAATCCCTATATCTTTTTATGTTTGATACTCACCCGTGCTTATTGATAGGGGGAGCTTTCGCTCTCTTATTCTTTTTGTCCCCTTTTTGATGTTGTCAAAGGGGGAGAAATATTGTGAGTATACATTTATATGCATGTGTATTATCTTGTATATGTTCATTTCCTTCATGCATATATTCCTTTTTGTAAATTGTTTGTCATCATCAAAAAGGGGGAGATTGTTGGCCTTCTTGTTTTGATGATGTTTAACAAACAATTTATTACTAATGTTGTTTGTCTAGTGTTTGTGCATTCCTATGTATTGTAGACAAACAACGTAGTTGGAGGATGGATGGATTGCGCCATAACGACGATATCAAATGGAGGTTGGCGGAATTGTGGAGTGAAGCAACATACAATTCAAGTTAAAGATCAAGTTCAAGCTTCATCCGCATGTGTACCAAGTTGAGCTACAATGAAGATCAAGATAAAGCTTGGGTAATCTAATTTAGATTTTATATTATGTGTGTTAAGTACCTTAAGCTCAATATCATATACACACACGTATTTGGTTTCTATGTATATATATAGTTATATATATACATGCATGGTTTTGGGTTTTTATGTTTTGAACACTTTTGCAAAATAATGAGATTTCACAATTGGGAAATGCAAATTGGAAAATTCTTTTTGTAACATGTTCAGAATATCATTTGCAAATATTTCTCAAAGTTTCATCAAATTTGTAATTGATTTGTTATGTTTAAAGGAATTTACAAATTCACGTTTTCGTTCGTGCACATGTTCGTGCATGTTTTACAAAACAGATGAGTTTTTATAAACGGGAAGTGATATTTAAGAAATTCTTTCTTTGACATGTTTATCTACATGTTTAGAAACTTTCTTCAAAATTTTACTATTTTTGGAGTTGATTTACTATGCCCAATTGATTTTACAAAATCGTGTATGTCAGCAGTTTTTCAGAAACTGTAAATCTGTGTTCAAACATTTATTTCTCTCAACTGGGAAAATATTTTTCAGAAATTATTTCTCTAACATGTCATTATATATGTCTAGAATCTTCCTACAAAATATCATAATTTTTGGATCTGTTTTACTATTTTTAATTGATTTTACAAAACCGAACCTGAGTTCAAATGCTCACTGGGCGACAGAGAGACTGTCGGTCGACCGGTCCGGTCGTGGTGGGTTTTTGGTCATTTCCTTGGGGTTTTGGCTGATGTCTTGGGTTGTTATATATACCCCATTGCTGATGTCTTTTCAAACCAACCAAGAGAGTTTTAAAACTAGTTTAAGAAAGTTTTAATCAAGGGTTTAAGTTTGTTTTTAGTGTTTGTTTAAAAAGCTTTTAAGCATTTACAAGAGTTTGGTTTGTGGAGCAAATTTCACAAGAGCAAGTGGAGATCATCCTTGGTGTTTGAGCATTCATTCTTCTCCCTCTCTCTTGTCATCTATAGAGAAGTTTCCTTAAACTCAATTCTAGCATTTTATAAGTTTGTTCTTAATTTCATAAGCTAGATTTCATATTGAGTTTATATTGTTTTATCTCTTTGTTCACACACAACCTATTGAGCTTATTGTATTTACATTCATAGTATAATTTGGAGTTGTGGGTTTGTCACTAAGAGTTGTGCTTAATTGAGTTCTCACCTTGTTAGAGAGAACAATCATTTGTCATATTGTGCCTAATTGTGAGGATTCACTTGTAATACACTTGTACACCGAGAGAAGTGTGTGGTGAGAGACGGGGTCGAATCTAAGAGGAGTGGCGTCGGTTGACGTGCCTAGGGAGAGGTTGTAACCGAGCACTTGAGGAGGAGGACACGGGCTAGGACCAACACTTAGTGTGTGAGGTGTGATTGCATAGTGAGTGTATTGTGAGGTGTAAACGTTGTTCGGGTGAACGTAGAAAACCCGGTTGAGATAGTGGAGATCTCCTCGAGGTGAGGAGCGGAGACGTAGGTCGTGGGGACCGAACTCCGTAATCATATTGTTTGTTTGTGATTGCATTGGCGCACTTACTTTTATGTTCATATCTTATATCGCCTTTGTATATTGCTTGTTGATTATATTGCCCACTATCTAGTTTAGATTGTTTACCCTTGAGTTTATATATCCTTGCACATACATTGCCTATATCTCTTTGTTAGGATATATCTTGTTGTTCATATTGCTTATCCTAGCTCATATACATTGTTGTATTTCATACTTACTAGGATAACTTGTTAATAAGTTTCAATTAGCATAAAATTGGATTAGATTAGCATAAGACCCTAATCACCCCCCTCTAGGGTCTAACAGAAATCCTACTGCAAGCAGGAAAATAAGGCGGTGTCGTGGAACAAGTTTAAGGAGTTATTGAGAAAACAATTCTACTCGGTGGGATTCCTTGAAGATCATTGGTACAAGTGGTACGGCTTGCGCCAAAGGGTCAATCAAACCGTTCAAGAATACACCACGGAGTTCCAGCAGCAGGCGATGGTCCTCAACATTGCGACAGAGGAATATTCCGTGTTTATGAAGTATATGGCGGAATTGAGCGATTACATCCGAAAGGAGATGAAGCTATTCACAGTGGAATCAATTGCAGAGGCGAGCGTGAAGGCTATTGCCCTTGAAGGCAAGCAAAAGAAGGGCAACGAGGCTAAGGGAGATTCCAAATAGATGGGAGGTGAGTCTAGTGGTTCTCAATCTAAGGAGGAGAAGAAGAAGGGTGATCCAGGGAAGACAGGACTGATTTGTAGTCACTGCGAGAAAACATGGCACGCAGCTGATCGGTGCTGGGAGAAGTACGTCATCTCAAACCAAGAGGGTTGAAGAAGAAGGAGGAGAAAAAGGCATGCATGATAGCTCAAGGTCCGAAAGAAGTCCCGAGGATGATAGAGCCCAACAGCAGTCTCAACCTTATGGCGGGGAAGCAGACCACGAAAGAGGACGATGACCCGAGAGAGCAACTCTTTGTTCTTAAGTTGCAAGTGAAGACCAGTTTGGTTGATGCCATTGTTGATTCGGGCAGTGAGAAGAATTTGATATCCGAGGCATTGGTTCAGAAGCTGGGTCTGAAGACGGTCAAGCATCCGAAGCCCTATCCATTGGGATGAATTCAGAAGGATGAGAAACTGAGTGTAGTTGATCAATGCATTATCAGATTTGCGCTCCACGAGTTGTATATTGACGAGGTCACGTGCGACGTCGTTCCATTGGATCTTTGTCAGATTATACTGGGCAATCCGTACTTATGGGATAGATATGCGATCTACGAGAGGCGGGCTCAGAAGTATACCTTCACTAAGGATGGTGAAAGGTTTATATTTCGTTCGGCATCTCTTCCGAGGGAGACAAGCTTAGGGACGGTGACGCGAGCGAAGAGACTAGTGAATGCAAGCAAGAAGTTTGTCTCACTGTGCATTAGACTTCCAAAAAAGCCATCGATAAAGGATTACAACTTGGAGCGAAATGTGATTACGAAGAGACGCGGGATGGATGAGATGTTTCCGATCGGACGTAGAGACCAGGTTCCTAGCAGGGCCAGATGGTGCAGAAAAGATGGAGGAGCTCGAGAGGTTCCTCAGCAAAAGTTCTAACTTGAACGGGACTTCAAGTTCCTAAAGAGGGGACCCATGATACGTGTGTATCTTCTCTTCGGAACTTAACGATCCTCATGGGAGCTTGAGGATAGATGATTCTCATAATAGCATGAGAATAAGGTGTAAAACAGTTAAGTGGAACGCAGGTGGAAGCGTGGAACGAGACGACGAGCAGCAGATTCGAAGAATTCAGTTTTCAGCTCGTGAGTCGACTCATACATGTACATGAGTCGACTCATCAGGTTGAGTTGACTCATGACTGTTATGAGTCGACTCACGAAACCCAGCCCTGTTAGCAAAAGTCTCTGACCAGTCGACTCATCAGTTATGAGTCGACTCATATGAGGTCATGAGTCGACTCATAACAGTTTTGAGTCGACTCATCGAAGGTTTCCTGGTTCGTTTGAGTTTCTGTTCACGCGTTTTTCTGTTGGTTTTGGGCTTGGTTATTTACCAGATTACCATCCATGTTTGTACACCTATATAAAGGATTGTTTTAGGGTTTCTAAATAATCTTTTAGATCAGAGAGTTTAATCAAGAGAGATTAGATTCTAGATTGAGATTTGGAGAGCTTGTTCTTCATTTCTAGTGAGATTGTGAGGGAGAGATTGTAATCTTTTGTGCTTCATAATCTAGAGAAGGTATTTTCCTTCGCCAAACTGAATTGTTCTTGTGTTTTGGTTGTCTTCTTCTCAACCCACCTTTTGATAATTCCGCGACCAAAGGGTGCTCGCACGGCAACTCGTATCATCCGAGGACCATTGAGGTCCTTGTGTTGATTACTCTTGTTGATTTATGAGTTTTTAAACTCTGGAATAGACTAAGAAGAAGGAGAAGCTTAAAGAGTTAGAAAAATGCAGACCCCTCCCTCTGCGTTCAGAGAGAGATTCTCCTTTTATAGTAGATCGCTTTTGGGGAATTGACCCTTGGCTTTGACTATACACAGGAGGGCGGTGGTGAAGCGAGCGTGGTGGCTGCTGAATCATCCTTGGCAAACACACTTCACGCCCTCTAAGTGTTAGCCTAGCCCGTGTCACCTTCCTCAAGTGCTCGGAATTACGACCTACCTCTAGGCTTTACTACCGACGCCACTCCTCTCGGAACTGACCTCGTCTCTCACCACACACTCCTCTTGGTGTACAAGTGTATTACAAAGTGATCTACACAATTAGGCATGAATACAACAATGGTTGTTCTCTACAATAGATGAGAACTCAATGTAAGCTCACACTCAATGTCACAAACCCACAACCCAAATTATACTATGAATGTAAATACAATAAGCTCAATGTGGGTGTGTGTAACAAAGAGATATATCAAATCTAAACTCAATATAAAAACTAGTTTTAATGAATGATAATCAAACAAATATGCAAATGTAAAGCTAGATATGAGTTTAGAAAACTTCTCAATAGTTTAATGAATGATAATCAAACAAATATGCAAATGTAAAGCTAGATATGAGTTTAGAAAACTTCTCAATAGATCAAGAGAAAGAGGGAGAAGAGTCATGCAAATGTAAAGCTAGATATGAGTTTAGAAAACTTCTCAATAGATCAAGAGAAAGAGGGAGAAGAGTCGGATGCTCAAACACCAATGGATGATCTTCCTCAAGCTCTTGTAAGATTGTTTTCACAAAACAAATGCTCAAATACTTAAAATATTTTTAAATAAACTTAAATGAAACTTAAACCCTTGTTAAAACTTTCTTAAACTTGTTTAAAACATTCTCTTAGTTTTTTTATAAGTATTGGGGATAGAGGGGTATATATAGAAACTCAAGACAACACCCCAAGGCCCAAAAAAACGAGGCAAAATACCCCCAAAAACTAAACCAGGAAAAAACTAGCCATTAGGCTGAAAAGACACTATCAGTCGACTGACTACAGTGCGTCGGTCGACTGATTACAGTGTCGTTGACAGACTTTGGCAGTTTCTGGAATTTTGCGTATCTAGCTTTGTAAAATCAATTAGAAATAGTAAATTAACTCCAAACATCATAAAATTTTGAGGGAAGGTTCTAGACATGACAATAAACATGTTAGAAGAAGAATTTCTGAAATATCACTTCCCAGTTGAGAGAAATAAATATTTGAACACAGATATTATAGTTTCTGAAAACTCCTAAAACACCCGACTTTGTAAAATCAATTTGACACATTAAATCAACTCCAAAAGTCATGAAATTTTGAGGGAAGTATCTAAACATGTATGTGAACATGTTAGAGAAAGAATTTTGTAAATATAAGTTTCCATTTGAGAGAAATAATTTATTTTGTAAACTGGTCAAAAAACCAAAAATCTGGAAACTGTAAACAAGTCATCGGTCGACACATCAGTCGACTGAAAAAAAAAACAGATTGAAAATGAAGATTCTAGGCACATTCATCAGTCGACTGATCAGTCGACTAAAATTATTAGTCAACTGACCAGTCGACTGATAACACAATATCAGCCTGAAAAGAACAGTAAAACTGAACTTTGAAGTGCCTTTAAAAATAGCAAATAGATTCCAAAAATTATGAAACTTTGGAAAATATTTATAAACATGTAAATTAACATGTTACAAAAAGAATTTTTGGAATTTCACTACACATTTGTAAAATATCATCATTTTGCAAAATAGTCCAAAACATAAAAATACAACAACACTTGTTTTTTGTCATTTTGACAAAACCATGTTTTGAAACTTTATAAAGTGATTAATAGACTTAATAAAGTATGTATAAACTGATATTGAAGTATATAAACAAATAAAATAATATTTTCACAAAAACACCTATATTTTAATAAAATCAACAAAATCAACAAATACGTGTGTGTGATTAATATATGAGCTTAAAGTATCTACACACAAGTTGATTAATATATGAGCTTAAAGTATCTACACACAAGTATAAACCTAAAACTAAATTACCCAAGCTTGATAGATCTTATCTACACACAAGTATAAACCTAAAACTAAATTACCCAAGCTTGATAGATCTTCATTGAAGCTCTTCTTTGTTAACTTGTGGATGAAGCTTTAACTTGAATCTTTAACTTGAATTTGCATTGCTTCACTCCACTATTCTGCCAACCTCCATTGAATATGATCGTGAAAGCTCGATTCCATCCATCCTCTAACATATTGTTTGTCTATAATAAATATAAAACACAAACACTAGACAAACAATATTAGTTGTAAATTGTTTGTTAAACATCTTCAAAACAAAAAGGCCAACAATCTCCCCCTTTTTGATGATGACAAATAATTTACAAAAAGATATATATGCATGAAAGAAATGAATATATAAATTAGAATATACCATGCATATAAACAAGAAAGGCTATACTCATAATATTTCTTCCCCTTTGACTACATCAAAAAGGGGAAAACGACAAGAATGAAGAGAGCGAAAGCTCCCAGTACCTATAAGCATGGGTGAGTATAAAGCAAGTATAGAGATTGCTCCCCCTATCAAAATGCCATATGGAGTAATGAAATAAAGTGCTAAGGCAATCATATGTGAGCAAGCATAGGTGAATATGCTAAATGTCACTCACATACAACAAGGTAATGAGAACACTTATGGATGAATCATTGAAATGGTGTCTCAAAACATAAACATAAAAATCATGTAAAAAATAGATTAATGAAATCAAAAGAACGATAAACATGAGGATCATAAAAAAGAGTTTTCAAATAAAAACAAATTACTCAAATAAAATCATAAATCAAGATTTAAATCCAAGAACAATGTTTGATCAATAAAGAAAACTTTCTTTGTAGAACTTAATCAAACCACATATAGAATGCATTATAAGGCACAAATACATAAATATCATCATATAAGTAAAATATAATGAATTCAAAGCAACAAATCAAAATAAAATTTTTGTCAAAATGCAAGAGAGGCAACAATATATCAAGCTCTTAAGCTTATTCCAACCCATATAAGGACTTTTAGTTCCCAGTAAACAAGATTTGGAAATAAACACCCAATAAACCCGAGGGGGGGAGGGGGGGGGTTATATAAACACAAACCTATCATCAAAATCAAAACTAATAATCATGAAAATAAAAGAATTTATCAAAGAAAAAAAATTGTTTTCATATTAAAAAATTTCAAAGCACATTTTACAAAACCAAGAAAAAGGAAAAGTAAAAATACTTAAATTCTTGGTTTAAAAATTATTTTGGCACTCAAGCATTCTTGGTGCCGGATTGTTTAGGGACATGACCCCTATCAATAAAGCTCAAAGCCCTAGGGTTATGAGCCCTCTTGGGCACATATGGTGCACTGGACATGACCCCTATCAATAAAGCTCAAAGCCCTAGGGTTATGAGCCCTCTTGGGCACATATGGTGCACTAACACGGTCAAAACAACATTCATTCAAATTACCCTTTCGATTGTAATTTGTGCAATGAAAGAGATCCATTTGTTTTTTTGGACCATTAACTCGTGCACGGGAACCATTTGCAAACATAGGTTGTTCTTTTAAATTGTTTTGCAAATGAGAAACATCATTAAACAAATGTGGTCTCCTTAGAACATTTTGCAAAATATGAACTTTTTGCACATCAAAACAAAATTTGGCAAGATGTCCAAACCTATCACAAACATCACATTTAAGAACATGTGGTCTACGAGAAACATTTGGCAAACGTGATTTCCTTTTCAAATCAAAACAAAATTTTGCCAAATGGCCAAAACGACCACAAAGATCACATTGATACACATTAGCATGCTTATGATAAACTTTGTGAGAATGAGCATGTGAATGTGTATGAGCAGATGATGATGAAGCTTGATGGAATGCACAAGTGTCAATGTTGTTGGATTTTGAGAATTTTTGTGCATTATAACAAAATTTAGCAAGATGGCCTTTATGGCCGCAAATGGAGCATTTGTAAACTTTGTTATACATATGTGCATTGTGTATGAGTTTCTTAGAAACATTTGCACGGGACTTTGCACACAAGTTCATAAGCTTATCATTATTAACAATACATATTTTAAGGGTTGAATCTAAAGATGATATGTGGTCCTTAATATGATTCAACTCATCATTATGCATACAAGTATTGTTATTAGAAGTAGATCAAATATAATCATTTACCATTGAATCTAGTCTATTTTTACTAGCTTCTACTTCTAACATGACATTGTTTTTTCATGAGTTAAGCTAGCAATAGATGAGCTCAAATTTTTATTTTCCAAACTTAAAATATCATTGTTTTCTTTAAGTACCACATTCTCTTTAGCAATGATATCGAATTTGGAACCTAGCAACTCATGATCGGATTTTAATTCTACATGCTTGCTTTTTAAATCTATAAAGTTATTTTGCAACTTGGTGTAGGCATGCATTAATCTATCATATGCACAAGCGAGTTCATTTATAGATAAATCACATTCGGATTCGGAATCGCTTACCACACTAGGGTTATCCCCTAATGGGCGTGTGCATGATGCTCCAATGGAACTTGAAGAAGAATCGTCCAAAGCTTGTCGAATTGCCTCCAAGTCCCCTTGATGTGCTTCAACAAATTTTCATAAAGTGTAAGCACAATCAAAATGAACAAACTTGTTAGACATAGATGAATCAAAAGAATTTAGCAAATATTCAAACAAAATCTTGTTCATTGTAAACATTCGATGATTATTTTTATTCCACTTGGATTTCTCCAAAGTGGACGTAATATAAGCATCATCTATAATTTCCCATAAATCGAAGTGTCAAGATCGAACAAAAAGTTTAAATCTAACACACCATTGGGTATAGGAGAAATTATCTAATCTAGGAGCAATATTGATGGCATAATCTAAACTAGGTGCACCATGCATATCCATAATGTATATATGTGTAAGCAAGATACAAAAATCAAAAATTGGATTAGCACAAAAAGATAACTTGGAGCTTTAACTCAATGCGATTAGATCTTAAATCAAAGAGCACCAAGCTCTGGTACCAATTGTTAGACCCTAGAGGGGGGGGGGTAGAGGGGGGGGGGGGGTGATTAGGGTCTTATGCTAATCTAATCCGATTTTATGCCAATTAAAAACTAATACAAATATTATTCTTGCAAGATAGATATACAACTAATTATAAACAAGAATAAGCAATATGAGTTAAGAGATATATCCTAGCAATGAGATATACTATGGGATATATGCAATGATCTACAAATTAACATAAGAGTGAAATAAATAATCTACAAACGTGATAGGGCAATATACAAAAAGAGTAAAAGACAAAGGCGATATGAGATATACATAAAAGTAAATGCGCCAATGCAATCACAAACAAACGATATGTTGACGGAGTTCGGTCAACCACTTGACCTACGTCTCCGCTCCTCACCTCGAGGAGATCTCCACTATCACAACCAGGTTTTCTACGCTAACCTGAACAACGTTTACACCTCACACTCGGTTTTCTAGCTAACCGAAAACTCTACAACATACACAATTGCAAACACACTTTACACCCTCTAAGTGTTGGCCTAGCCCGTGTCACCTTCCTCATGTGCTCGGAATTACGACCTACCTCTAGGCTTTACTACCGACGCCACTCCTCTCGAAACCGACCCCGTCTCTCACCACACACTCCTCTCGGTGTACAAGTTTATTACAAAGTGATCTACACAATTAGTCATGAATACAACAATGTTTGTTCTCTACAATAGATGAGAACTCAATGTAAGCTCACACTCAATGTCACAAACCCACAAGCCAAATTATACTATGAATGTAAATACAATAAGCTCAATGTGGGTGTGTGTAACAAAGAGATATATCAAATCTAAACTCAATGTAAAAACTAGCTTTAATGAATGATAATCAAACAAATATGCAAATGTAAAGCTAGATATGAGTTTAGAAAACTTCTCAATAGATCAAGAGAAAGAGGGAGAAGAGTTGGATGCTCAAACACCAATGGATGATCTTCCTCAAGCTCTTGTGAAATTGTTTTCACAAAACAAACTCTCAAATACTTAAAATCTTTTTAAACAAACTTAATTAAAACTTAAACCCTTGTTAAAACTTTCTTAAACTTGTTTAAAACATTCTCTTAGTTTTTTTATAAGTATTGGGGATAGAGGGGTATATATAGGAACTCAAGACAACACCCCAAGGCCCAAAAAACGAGGCAAAATACCCCAAAAACAAAACCAGGAAAAAACTAGCCGTTAGGCTGAAAAGACACTATCAGTCGACTGACTACAGTGCGTCGGTCGACTGATTACAGTGTCGTTGACAGACTTTGGCAGTTTCTGGAATTTTGCGTATCTAGCTTCGTAAAATCAATTATAAATAGAAACTCAACTCCAAACATCATGAAATTTTGTGAGAAAGTTTTAGATATGGAGATAAACATGTTAGAGAAAGAATTTCTGAAATATCCCTTCCCAATTGAGAGAAATAAATGTTTGAACATAGATATTACAGTTTCTGAAAACTGCTAAAACACCCGACTTTGTAAAATCAATTTGACACATTAAATCAACTCCAAAAATTATGACATTTTGAGGGAAATATCTAAACATGTATGTAAACATTTTAGCGAAAGAATTTTGTAAATATCACTTTCTATTTGGGAGAAATATTTTATTTTGTAAACTGGTCAAAAAACCAAAAATCTGGAAACTGTAAACAAGTCATCGGTCGACACATCAGTCGACTTAAACAAAACAGATAGAAAATGAAGATTCTAGACACATTTATCAGTTAACTGATCAGTTGACTGAAATCATTAGTCGACTAACCAGTCGACTGATAACACAATATCAGTCTGAAATGAACAGTAAAACTAAACTTTGAAGTGCCTTTAAAAATAGCAAACAAATTCCAAAAATTATGAAACTTTGGGAAATGTTTATAAATATGTAAATGAACATGTTAATAAAAGAATTTTTTGGAATTGCACTTTACATTTATAAAATATCATCATTTTGCAAAATAGTCCAAAACATAAAAATACAACAGTTGTTTTTTGTCATTTTGACAAAACCATGTTTTGAAACTTTATAAAATGATTTTATAGACTTTACAAAGTATGTATAAACTAATATTGAAGTCTATAAACAAATAAAATAATATTTTCACAAAAACACATATATTTTGATAAAATCAACAAAATCAACAAATACGTGTGCAAATAAAATAATATTTTCACAAAAACACATATATTTTGATAAAATCAACAAAATCAACAAATACGTGTGTGTGATTAATATATGAGCTTAAAGTATCTACACACAAGTATAAACCTAAAACTAAATTACCCAAGCTTGATAGATCTTCATTGAGGCTCTTCTTGGTAAACTTGTGGATGAACCTTAAACTTGAATCTTTAACTTGAATTTGCATTGCTTCACTCCACTATTCTGCCAACTTCCATTGGATATGATCGTGAAAGCTCGATTCCATCTATCCTCTAACATATTGTTTGTCTATAATAAATACAAAACAAAAACACTAGACAAACAATATTAGTTGTAAATTATTTGTTAAACATCATCAAAACAAAAATGCCATCAATCTCCCCCTTTTTGATAATGACAAACAATTTACAAAAAGATATATATGCATGAAAGAAATGAATATATAAATTAGAATATATCATGCATATAAACAAGAAAGGCTATACTCACAATATTTCTCCCCCTTTGACAACATCAAAAAGGAAAAAATGACAATAATGAAGAGAGTGAAAGCTCCCACTATCAGTCGACTGACTACAGTGCATCGGTCGACTGATTACAATGTCGTTGACAGACTTTGGCAGTTTCTGAAATTTTGCGTATTTGGCTTTGTAAAATCAATTAGAAATAGTAAATCAGCTCCAAACATCATGAAATTTTTAGGGAAGGTTACAAACATGGAGATAAACATTTTAGAGAAACAATTTATTAAATATCACTTCCCAATTGAGAGAAATAAATGTTTGAACAAAGATATCACAGTTTCTAAAAACTGCTGAAACACCCGACTTTGTAAAATCAATTTGACCCATTAAATCAACTCCAAAAATCATGAAATTTTGAGGGAAGTATCTAAACATGTATGTGAACATGTTAGAGAAATAATTTTATAAATATCATTTTCCATTTGAGAGAAATAAGTTATTTTGTAAACTGCTCAAAAAACCAAAAATCTGGAAACTGTAAACAAGTCATCGGTCGACACATCAGTCGACACATCAGTCGACTGAAACAAAACAGATAGAAAATGAAGATTCCAGGCACATTCATCAGTTGACTAAAATCATCAGCCGACTGACCAGTCGACTGATAACACAATATTAGCCATTTCAGTCGACTGATCAGTCGACTGATAACACAATATCAGCTTGAAATGAACAATAAAACTAAACTTTGAAGTGCCTTTAAAAAAAGCAAATAAATTCCAAAATTTATGAAAATTTGGGAAATGTTTATAAACATGTAAATGAACATGTTACAAAAATAATTTTTGGAATTTCACTTCACATTTGTAAAATATCATCATATTGCAAAATAGTCCAAAACATGAAAATACAACAACACTTGTTTTTTGTCATTTTGTCAAAACCATGTTTTGAAACTTTATAAAGTGATTTTATAGACTTAATTAAGTATTTATAAACTAATATTGAAGTCTATAAACAAATAAAATAATATTTTCACAAAAACACCTATATTTTGATAAAATCAATAAATACGTGTGTGTGTGTGTGATTAATATATGAGCTTAAAGTATCTACACACATGTATAAACCTAAAACTAAATTACCCAAAGTTGATAGATCTTCATTGAAGCTCTTCTTGGTAAACTTGTGGATGAAGCTTGAACTTGAATCTTTAACTTGAATTTGCATTGTTTCACTCCACTATTCCGCCAACCTCCATTGGATATGATCGTGAAAGCTCGATTCCATCCATCCTCCAACATATTATTTGTCTACAATAAATACAAAACACAAACACTAGACAAATAATATTAGTTATAAATTATTTGGTAAACATCATCAAAATAAAAAGTCCAATAATCTCCACTCCGAGAATCGGGAAGATTAAAATAACCCTAACTTTTATAGGATTGGTTACTTGACCTAAAAGTGAGTTTCTCGTTTATTGAGGTTTCAGTCCTAACTTTTATAGGTTTAACCGAATGGTGGGCTTGAGATGATCCTAACTTTTATAGGTTTGATCGCTCAATTTGAAAGTGTACCTCTCGTTCATGGAAGAAATCGAGAGGGGATTTTGGCTTTGGCCCTAACTTTTATAGGTTTGACCATGTGGGGGTTTGAGACAATCCTAACTTTTATAGATTTGATCTTTAATTTTAAAGTGGACCTCTCGTTCATGGAAGGAATCGAGATGGGATTTTGGCTTTGACCCTAACTTTTATAGATTTGACCAAGCAAACAGTGGGAGTGGAGTACAAATAATAGTAAGAATGCTGCTTGTACTAGACACTCGATGGGGGATTCCGATATTAAGTGATCAAGACTTAACATGAAAATTTTGATAATTGCCAAAGATTGGCGGATAAAATTTTTGAGTGTCGTGTTAGGACTTTAACAGCGTGAGTGTTAAGTGCACAAACATGGCGAGAGTTTGAACGGATTTAACTGATAAGAATTTTGGTGGACCCACCGTCAATTGATTTAATCAGTGGGGGATTTTGTGGTGGAAGATTGTGAATTATCAAGCACCAGTGGGGATTTTGCAAGGAAAGATTGATCTATGGTGTGATCGAATCTCATCTTAACAAAATAATCATGAGAGTTGGTGAAATTGATCTCGGCAGTGAGATACGTTTTAACCTTGAGGAGTTCTTATTTATCAAATTTTTGTAGTGATCGGGTTATCCCTAAGAATACCACATATAGTATTCTTCTGGGGAACTTCCCGTTACATGGGTTATCCTGAATATACTAAGAGTAGTACTTTTTCAGGAACTTCCAGTTTATCGGCATCATAAGTCGGACACCTTCTTGGGTAATGACATTTGAGTAGACTATCTCTATCACAAACGGTCCTTTCCATTTAGGTTTGAACTTGCCTTTCTTCTTGAAATTAAGGATCATTGGCCGCCGGACGGCTAAAACCAAGTCTCCTTCCTTAAAACTCTGTTGTCGAACCTTCTTGTCAAAAGCCCGGGAAATTCTGGCTTGGTAGAACTCAATGTGCTGTTGAGCTTGCAAGTGCTTTTCGTCAAGCATCTCAAGTTCTTCAAGACGTTTCTGATGTTGTTCCTCGGTCGTCATCTCCGTTTCAAGAGCGATCCGAAGAGATGAAATTTGGATTTTCAATGGAAGAACGGCTTCACACCCGTATACCAGAGAATACGGGGTCGCTCCGATAGGCGTGCGAATTATGGTGTGATAGGCCCATAGAGCTTCGCCGAGTTTATTATCCCAATCTCGTTTATTGGTCTTCACGAGTTTTGACAAAAGCTTTATGATAGTCTTGTTAAAGGCTTCAGCCAATCCGTTCGCTGTGGGATTGTAAGCTGTCGACAAGACGTCTTAAATTTTGAACTTCTCGCAATACTTGATGAAGGTATTGCTGACAAACTGAGGACCGTTGTCGTGTATAATTCATCTTGGAACCCCATATCGGTAGATGACATGGTGCTTGATGAACGTGATGACGTTGCTTGTCTTCACTTCTTTGAGCGGAATCACTTCAGCCCATTTGGAAAAGTAATCAGTAATTGCCAGGATAAAATGATCACCTTTGGCTGACGGAGGAAAAATAGGATCAACAATGTCCATTCTCCATGTCTCGAAAGGCCATGACGTAGCCGAAGGGTGTAGGTGCTCCGAGGGTTGGTGCATATAATTTACATGTACTTGACACGCATGACACTTTCGGGCATACGCGAGTGCGTCATTAATCATAGTTGGCCAGAAGTATCTCATTCTTCTGATGCGATCATAAAGTTTAGGACCAGGTTGGTGCACACTAAAAATTCCGCTATGGGCTTCCTTGAGGACCTCTTCCGCTTCTTTGTTCGAAAGACACTGGAGGAGTAATCCGTCATACCCGCGACGATACAACATTTGGGTCGTCGTATTATAATAAAATCTCGGTGCTATATGTCGGACTGAGTCTCTTTCTTTTATGTCTTCCGGCAAGATATCATGTAGGACATAATCAATTATAGGGAAACGCCAGTCTTGAGGCCCGAGGTCAACTCGGGTAGAGTACACTTCCTTAATATCCTCCTCTTCGTTGTCTTTATCGTAGATCGGTACAAAGAGTTGGTGAGTTCTCACTGTGACCAACTGTTCCATTTCGGGGGGTTGGTGCCAGAGATACTGCTAAAGCCGCCAGTGCATCTGCGTATGTGTTCTGTAGATGTGGAATGTACTCGATGAAGAATTTTTTAAACGATTCTGCCATCTTGTCGGTCACCTTGTGGTACGGTATCAAATCCAGATTTCTGACCTCATACTCTCCTTGAACCTGTTTAACTAGCAGTTGAGAATTGCCGAAAGCTTCTCAACCCCCAGCTCTTTAACGAAGCTGAGTCCAATAAACAGTGCGTCATACTCGGCTACATTATTTGAGCACGGCTCGGTCAGTGAGCAGGCTCGAGGCATCACATGTTTTTCCGGGGAAACTAAGACAACTCCGACTCCAAAGGAGATCTTAGAACATCCGGGAGTACTTGTTACATTAGTTGCTCGGGAAGCACCGTCGAAGTGCAAATGCCATACTTGTTGATGGGAAGCTACATTGACTTTGTGGGTTTCATCTGGCAGATCATCATATATCTCGGCGATATCCGTAGTTGGGTTAGACGCTAGAAGATCACAAATAGCCTGTCCTTTGACCGACTTCTGTTATTTAAAGTGCAGGTCGTATTGGGACAGAAGCAAGGCCCATTTTGCTAGCCGGTAATTCATGAAAGCCGGCTGCATCATGAACACTCGGACTGAGTTAACATTGAAGATTACATAATTCGTCTGTCCAACCAAGTAATGTCGCATCTTTTGGATAGCGAACACTAAAGCGAGACACTCCCTCTCAATCATTGGATACTAAGATTCGGCACCTACAAGGGTCCGGCTCAGATAATATACAGCCTATTCGTGACCGTTGTCGTCGTCTTGTGCAAGTAAGGCACTTAACGAATGGCTCGTCGTCTTAACATAAATCAAAAACGGTTTGCCCGACTTCGGTAGCAGAAGACATGGCTCGTTGGTATGTGGCACCTGCATTCTTCAAGCCGAAAGGCATGACCGTGTAGCAGAAGACGCCGAGGGGTTTCTTGAACGTGGTATACTTTTTGTCATCCGGGTGCATCTTGATCTCGTTGTAACCCAAAAATCCATCCATAAAGGACATTCTCTCAAATCCACATGTATTGTCAATGATGACATCTGTAATTGGAAGAGGAAAATCATCCTTCGGGCAGGCGGTACTCAAATCTCTGAAGTCGATATAGATCCTGATTTTCTCATTCCTCTTAAGGACTGGGACGATATTAGCAAGCCAATCGGGATGTTGTTCTTCCCTGATAAAACCCGAGTCAATGAGCTTTTTAACTTCAGACTCGATTGCTTCCATAATTTACGGACGAAATCATCTTTGTTGTTGCTTGACAGGTTTGGCATCCGGTATGATGTTGAGGTAGTGCATCGCCACATCTGGATTGAGTCCTGGCATGTCTTCATAGTTCCAGGCAAAAACATCGATGTATTCCCTGATGAGGGCAACTAATTCCTCTTTCTCATCTGGTGGAAGGCTGTCACTAATGAATATAGGCTTCGGGTTATCCTCGTCGCCCATGTTCACCTAAACTACTTTGTCCTCAGTAGGGGGTTCCCTTTGTTCAAACCTATCACCGTACTACATATTCAGGTGATGAACCCAGGGGTCTTCCCAAGTTAGCATTTGATCACCGTCTTCCATTGTTGAAGGATCAGCTGTAGCCATGTTCAACATCAAAGTTTTGAACATTTCTCCAAGGCTCAC
>NC_033800.1:150034491-150055500 GCF_001876935.1 Asparagus officinalis | reverse complement strand
ATGTGATTTATCATTGATAAACCAGCAACATTCACCATCGGATGAAGAAATGTAGCCCAAACCTCTTCTGAACCTGTAGTAATCATCAAGTTTTCCTTTCGGCACATAAGCGGCTTTGGTAGGAATTCAAGGACCTCGGTGGAAGTACAGACCCTCTCCAAGTGTGAAATCATACCCTAACTTTTCCATAAGTTTGTGAGATTCTGGGCTATACCTAAACAAATGGAGATCGGGTTTGTCATCATCATCGTTTTCTCTCAAGAAGTGGTCTGGTATTGGAAACATTTCTCCTTTACCGTAGATGACTTCCTTTTCACCCACTGCCTTTGCAGGAATGATAAGTGTCGTTCCAAATGAATCATGAATATGCTTCTACGTCATGCAAGATGATTTTTGGACGCGCTTCTTCGTCACATAGGACGATCGAAGCGGCATATACAAGTTAGGGTCATCATATAACCTCTTCATTACGTTATTAAGACACAACGAATACTCTAAATCATCGTTTATTGCTATTTCTTCGGCAAGTTGCCAATTACAACTACTATCCGATGATTCTCCATCGTCAAGATTGATTATAATGGGTACAATGTTATTTAATACAAAACCAAAATTATAATCAAGCCCAGCTTCAGTATCAGCTTCTTCTCCGCTGTCTGTACCTTAGACCGATGGTTCAGTATCGGATTCAGCACGGTAAAGAAAGAGAATCAGTAAAATAGTTTTCTAACTCCTTGAACGGTTGCTTATCCACGACCACCATCTTGACCTCGTTATTAGAATCTACATATTTGAGATACTGATGGAGGGTAGAAGGGACTATAAGATTATCATAGATCCAAGGTCGATCCAGCAGTAAGTTATAGGAAGTCTCTACATCAATCACATAGCATGTGACTTCGGACTTCAAATCTCCAATCTGGCACTTTACTCGGATTTTACCCAATGGTCTGGACCCACTGGTATTGAATTCGTAGATCGTAGTGTCTGTGGAGGCCAGCTTACTAGCATGTATTCGGAGACTGTACATCAATCGGAGTGGCATGATACTAACAGCGGAACCCGGATCGACTTGGATCCGACTGACAACGCTAGAGCCAATGTGTCCGGTGAAATACAGGGGCCGGTCATGCTTTGAGTTCTTTGTCTGCATGTCCTCTTTGGTGAAGGTATTGTAAGGAAAGTGGTTCGCCGCGAGGTTGCAGTGTTGGACTGACGGCTCTGGCTTTTCAGGGGTTGGTTCGATCTGAGTCAGGAAAACTTCAGAGTTTGCCAAGGCTTCTTGCAACACCTCCCTTGTTCGAGCTCCCCGGTTTGTCTCTTCCAATTAGTTAATCGAATCAAGACTGCTTCGGGTTCTAAACCTCTTGGTATAAGGGTTCTTTCCCCTTTTGATTTTGTTGAGTCTTCTCAGCGGGTGCAGGGGGAGTTGTGATCACTCCCATTTCAGCCAACGTTTTAGAAGGAATGGTTTTGGTCACCCCCTGCTTAGCTAGTTGATCAGAGGCACTTGGATAGTTGAACTGGTATTCGTTCCCACTTCTGGTAGCAAAGGTCGGTTCTCCGCTGGTTACAAAGGCTTCTTGCTCATCTTCGGAGAATAGGAAAGTAGGAATTCCTTCGTCATCTTCTTCCAGAATTGCTGAGGCTCCGCGACAAGACTTTCCTTTGCCTTTTGATTTCTTCTTAGACGAGTAGCCCGTCCAATTTTCATCTTCAATCAAATCAGGGTGGACCCAAAGAACCTCGCCATTCGGGGCCGTATGCGGCACAAGTTCTTTCTGGCGCTGTCCGTGAGGGTCATCATTGACGGTCTTCATTCCTACCTTCATCATGGGCTCGGGTTAGAACCACTTTAAAGGGACAGATCCGAAGCTGATCGTTACTACATTCGCACCCACCTTTTCCTTTGGCGGCTTCACAGTAATGACTCCGACATCAATCAGAGCTTGGATTTTATCCTTAAGGTCGTAACATGATTTAGTGGGGTGATGAACCGCCCTATGGAATGTGCAGTATTTTGGATCATTAGTTCTCTTAGCATCTTCTTGATCCTGGATTTGAGGCAACTTAATCATGTGTTCTCCAAGAGGCATTTGAAAAGATCGGGAACCTCGTCTTCCTTAAAAGAGTAAATCTTCGGGAACTTTGGTTCTGAAGTCTTTTGTTTTTGAGGTCGTTGTTGCCACTGGACTGTTGTGGCACTTTCTGTTGCTGCTGTTGATGTTGTTGTGGTTGCAGCTTGAATGTCTGATTCGCGTCCACTACATTTGCTTGTGCCTTCCCTTTACCTCGAGGGACGAAGTTCTGCTTCAGGGCATTCGTCGCTGGTTGGCCTCTTTCAGTCTTCTTCCTTTTGAGGAAGTGTTCGGCTTGTTCTCCTCGAACTTTCAAGTCCTTCCAATTCTTGGATGGTGTCACTCCCATAGCTTCAAGGATATCTAACGAAAGATTGTTGTGACAAGTTTCAAGGATGAAGTCTTCACTGACCAGATCTCAACAATTCATTGCTTTATTCCAGAATCGTTTGACGAAGCTTTCGATTGACTCTCCATCCTTCTGCTTCTCATTGAATAACGTCCCGATTGAAACCTCGGCATCGTCATCGAAGAAATTAGTGAGAAACATGTTCTTTATGTCATCCTAACTGCTGATACTCCCTGGCTTGAGATGGCGGTATCAATCAAAGGCTGCCCCGCGAAGGGTGCTAACGAATGACCGGACCATCAAAGGTTCATTGCCGAAGATTACTCCCAAATAGGATTTGAAATAAATTAAATGTTGAGTGGGGGAACCCTTTCCGTCGAACGTCGTGAAGTTAATCAGATTGAATTTCGTTGGGTACGGAATTGATTGCCACTCTCTTGGTTATGGACACGGTATTCCGATCTTCTTTACTTCTTGAGCACTCATCAACGCATTGATCTTGCTCTTAAGGTCCCTCATTTTCTCTTCTTCGCTTGAATCCTTTTTCAGTCGATTTTGAGGAGGAATAATGGGACCATCACCGATGTTATTATCATCAACAGAACCACCCTCGGCATTGGTATTATCAACGGAACCAACCCCAATGTTGTTGTCGGGAGGGGCATCAACGTTGATATTCTCGTCCACTTCTGGATCACTATCTATTTGGTTGGCGTTGTTGCGATGGCTAGTTTTACCCTGTTGATTCATCAGTACCACAATTCGTTGGTCATGTATTTCCCTTATCTGCTACATAGTCATTTCCATTTTAAACTTGAAATTCTCTTTCTGCTTGGCAAGAGCGTTATCGAGAATTTTGGCCATTTGCTCGGCGTTGATCATAAATGATTCATAGGATTGCCCTGTGCTAGATGCCATATCGTCGGAAGCCATTGCAGAACAAGCATTTGACGTTTTATCATCTGAAGGTAGCCCTTTCTGCATTTTTTGGTAATCCCTTCGTCTAATAGTTCCCGCTCGCAACCGGGTTATATGCTGGGATACGTCTGAAAATTGATTGGGACTTAAGCGTCGCGTCGACTTCCCTTTATCAGCCATATTGATGGTCACCTCTAGGAGTTCGTCATCTTGAACAAGTGATCCCTTTCTACAAAAACGCCTTGGCTTGGACTTGGACATTCCGGTGGAGATCCTTTCAAACACCGAGACCCTCTCCGGAGTCGTCTTGGGGAAGCCACATTTTGACAACACTGCCATGATAATCTTGGCACACAGACAGTAAGAGTCCGTCTCTCGGGTACTTCTCTTCCGACACTTCTTCGTACCCCCAGCCCGATAGTACAACTCATCGGCATGATTACCGGAGCAACTCATCGTGTGTTGGCACGACTTCCCAGGTATAATGTCATCGTCGTCAGATGAATATGTTTCCTTCTAGGGACATAACGATTTGTTAGCATCTTCAAGAGTCACATGTTTGGAACCACGCTTTCGTGAGCATAGGACCTCAACGGGTTCCTGGACTTCGACATGCAATCCAATGCGGTCGGTTATAGGAATTTTTCCTATATGGGATGGCTTCCATTGCTTAGGTGGACGTGTACGACCCCCAGCCTGATAAACTGCTCGGGGTTCATTCAACGGGCCCAATCGCTCTATGACCGAGGCTTTGCCTCAATTCTCGTGCTGAGGACCAAGGCGATCCGTAATTGTTTTCTTACCTCTGGACAAGTCCACACTGCCGCGGGGCTTCACTGGAGGTACTGGATTAATTGGAGTAGGGGTGAAACTCGACGGAATTGGAAAAATTGGCGCTGAACACCTCCTATCTCGACCTTGGCGCGGGTCACCTCGGGGTAACCCACACTTGGCTGGGTCACCTCGGGGTGACCCACTGCTGGCCGAGTCACCTTGGGGTGACCCGCGTTCTTCGGTCTTTTTGGCCCCTGTTTTGTGTTTCGGCCTCCATACTTGATGTTTTTTCGGTGGTTTCTTGACCACCTCTTCCTTCTGCAATTTTTGTGCTTCTTGCACTAGAATTCTTGCTTGCGCAAGTAGTGCAAGACACTTTTGAATGCGCTCTTCAAGGGTCGAACGGGTCCTTTTGACGCGGACCCATTCATTCATCGCTGGTTTGGAGGAGGAGCCGATCGCTCGCTGTTATGGTTCTTGGCGCTTTCTGGACTTCAGATCCGCCTCATAGCGGATCCCGTCAACTGGCTTCAAAGCCTTGGCAAGTTAGCATGCGAGGCGTTTGCGTTGCCTTTGACGTGCTCTCTTTGATAGAGTTAGCGCGTCTTCAGCAGTTAGCTCCTTGATCAAAGAGGAGTCGATATTTGCGACTTCGGCCTTATTGGACGCCAGAGGGGCGTTGTGAGGTGCAACTGCAGCAGCGGCGACGTAGAGATCATCGTTTTGGGTCTTCAAATCCGAAGACCAACGAAACTTCCTTGCGAAGGATACCTTCCTGCACTTGCGAGGAGATGAGGATCTGGATGATGAGGACAGGTACTCCTCATATTTCTGTTGGTCGAACTCATATTCAACCTCTTCTTCAACCGGGATGCGAATCCGAGGTTGCGATACTACAGCCTCGATAGAGAGGTTGTTAGCTCCCACTATGGTCGCCAGTGTGTTTGGGTCAGAAATTTCTTTCATTGACGAATTCATTTCAACTTTGGTCGTTACAATAAATTCAAAAAATAGTCTTTTTATAAGACTTTTACACAATAAAAATATAAAAATTACAATTCCTTCAAATAACACACAACAGATGTTTATCGCCTGTTATTTTCGTGGGATCTTTGTCGGTGCCGGGGTTTATCCGTGGACCGCCTCGGATCAGATCCGGTTGACAGAAGGTTGATTAAAGCTCTTACTTCACCATGGACTTAATTGATGAAGTAAATGATCTCGACCAAGCGAGATCACTACTCTTCTCGAGATCAAGTCCAAGCCTGATCTCAATGAATGGGGGGACGGGGCTTCAGATCCTTCGAATTGCTTCTTCTTTATGCTGGGAATTCGTCAGAATCTTTTAGCCTTCTCTAAAATTTCATGGAATGCACTCTCTAAATTGACATCACCTCGCCCTCTTTGATAAAATTTCAGATCTGGAGAATTGGGGCCCTAGGCTTGTACTTATAGGGCTTCGAATGCAGTGTTTGTGGATAAGAACGAGTGATTTGACCTTATCTTTAGTTAACAGCGGCCTAACCATGTTTATGGTGATATCAAATTAGTTGGGAACCTCTGGAACGAAGAAATCCCAAAAGAATCATCAAAATACCAGTTTTGGGTACCGAGGCGCGGGTCAACTCTGGGTGACCAGCACCTGTGCGGATCACCTTGAGGTGAACCGCGCTTATGCGGGTCACCTCTTGATGACCCGCACTTGTGCGGGTCACCTCGTGGTGACCCGTACTTGTGCGGGTCATCTTAAGATTTGCGCTTGTGCGGTTCTTTTCAGACTTTTGTTTTTCGCCGTTTTGCGTATTTTGTTGTCTTGTTGACTTGTACACTTTGCTGACTTGCTTCGTGCACTCGTTAGCTTATTTACCGCGTCGGATAATCCTCTTTGGTTCAGATAATCCCATCCGACTTAGATAATAATGTTCATTGTCTTCGTTTGGTCTCAAACTACATGCGGGAACCCATAGGCATTTTTTGACGCCTACACCTCTGTCAACTACAGAGTCTGAACACACTGATGGGTCCCATATGATTTGGATATGTTTTTGAGCCCTGTTTGGATTTGAATTGGGGAGTTTTTTTTAGGCTAGTTGGACTCCTATGATTCGAATTAGGGAGTTGTTTGACTAGTTGGACTCAAATTTGAGGGAGGCTATAAATAAAGATTACTTAGGGGTTTCTGAATGTATATTTGACAACAAAAATTGATATTTGTTTTGGCTTTGTAAGGGAGAGAGATTATTGTTTCTAATTTTCTGTCTTCGTTGTAACCCCTTAATAAATAGTGGATTGTTGATCTTGTCGTTTGTGGATGTAGGCATTTTGTCGAACCAGGATTAATCCTTGTCTTTTTCTTTGTGAGTTGGTTGCTTATCCGTATTTGACACAACAAATTTAACCTTACTACCTAGACTCATCCTCGTTGATTTATGAATTGAACAACTCACCTAGGCTCAATGTAAAATCTTTGCAGAGGAATTTGATAAAAGATAGAACTTTCAATTTCAATTGTTTTGGTTGGTGAATTTTCAGGGGGAATTTTTTTAAAACAATTTTACAAAAAATGTTGAGAAAATCTTTGCAGAGAAAGTTGATAAAAGAGTAAACTTTCAATTTCAATTATTTTGGTTGGTAGTTCTTCAGGTGGGATTTTTTTTAAAATTTACAACAAAAAATGTTGCCCGCGTGACAGGGGGAAATACTCACCACTATACTACAACGTCTTTGTCGGTAACGAAGGAAACGCTACATATAAAAGGACAAATTTTTTAAAACAACCGTTTTGCAAAATTAATGAGTAAAATCGACCTCCTCACAAAATAGCAAAATCGACCCTTTTCATCTCAACTCAGATGAAAAGGGTCGATTTTGCTACATGTGCGTTTTTGAACTACATGTGACTACTAGTCCCGTGTAGTTTAGGCATTCTGATCTAAGATTAGCATGCCGAACCAAAATGGAGGGGACTTGAAGTCCCGTCCATTTCATGCCAGAGGGACTAGCAGTCCCAAGTTTTAAGCAGAGAGTTTGATTGATGCCTAGAAAATGGACCGGACTACTAGTCCTGTCCATTTTCTGGGCAATAATCAAAATGCACCGGACTAGCAGTCCTGTGCATTTCCTGTGCATAACTTCGTGCATGTTTTTGTGCAACAGCATGTTAATTTCCTGTACAAATGTAAATAACAACTATAAATAACAACTCATATCACACCACAAACTCATAATTTCCTATACAAATGTAAATAACAACTCATATCACACCCCAAACTAGTTTACAAATCCAAAAACCATAAAGCACACCACAAACTAATTTACAAATCTAAAAATCATAAAGCACACCACAAACTCATTTACAAATCCAACAAATCACACCACAAACTCATTTACAAATCCAAAAACCATCTTACATCGATATAAAGACATAATATACCCATTCTCATCACACAACACAAATAACATACCAAAATAGGTTTTTAATGTATATAACAATAATGATTAGTTTACATACATCCAAGAACTCTCCTCCTCCTCCTCTGTCTTCGTCCTCCATCCCAAGCTTGGATGAGTTTGTTATCCGGTTTTGTTTGTGGTTGTGACGGTCCAGCTCCATAGTCAACATGTTTGGAAGGTCCAGCTTCATCGTCATTTTTACGTCGTCCTCAGCTTTTTCGTGGTTGACATGTGTATACGATATCGAAACTGTCCTGTTGCATAACCTCTCATCCATCATGAAGATCTTCGTGAGTTTGGCTTAAGGCTTGGTGAAGCCTCTACACTATTGACTGATATATCAATACATGTTCTCGTGCTTCGGGATATGTACCTGTGAGAGATAATTCAAAAAATCCAAAATAGGAAAATTACTTTAAAATTCAAATTACAGAAATCTAAATTTGAAATTTAATTCTATATTACCTGCTCAAACCAATTCTATGTCATGATTGGCAATGGATTGAACATCATTGATTGTTGCTGTTACGGTGTTAATCGCCTAAGCTACAGTCTCGGCAAAATTATGATAAGTGCCGACAGCCAGGTCCCCTCCAAGTTTAGTGACTCGAATCCAAGAGATCGACTCCTCCGACTCGTCGACTCCTTATTCTTGATGACATCTCATAGGGCGGGATCAGTCGAACAAAACAGTCAAGGTCGACTCCACTAAGGAACCTACCCCGCCCACGCCAAGAACAGCTTCGAGAATGATACCCCTTTCCTCAAAAAAAAATAAGATCAGACCGGAACCTTTCCGGATATGTATCAGCACGGCAATCCACGCTGACACGTCCCATCGCCACCCTTTCAGCCGCCCCGTGGCCTGACTCAGCACGTGGGTCTTGACTAGTCACTTCCCGAAAATTGCGGAGGCCCACCTCCCTGTAATCGGAATGACTTCTCCTCTTACCGCCGATCAACACTTGGCGAGTGGAGGACCAACTTCAGGCTAGCCCTCGCTGCAACTCCTATGCAATCACTTCCTAGGAAATTGCGGAAGCCGCGCCTATCTAGTGATGGAAAGTCTTCTCCTCCAACCGCCGATCAACACTTGGCAGGTAGAGAAGGCTTGGCTCCCAGCCCCCCCCGGGGATGCTGCCATCTGCATGGCCAAAATGACAAAGATATCCTCATCACTTGGATATATACAGGTATAACCCCAACTATGAATGGAGGACTTCTGATTCTCCCCACTATGAGAGAGATTTCTTTTTTTCTTTAAAACCCCATGCAATATTATACGCTGACTTGACCGTCGGAGGTACCACGAGGGAATTAGGGTCCCGCCCTCTCACGGTTGTTCTCCTTGTCTTTGCAGCGAGGAAGGAGCCCTCTAGTTCAAGGAACCAGGCTCAGAGTCAGGCAAAGAGATGACCCCCTCTCAGATCAACTCCCTCTGCTTTGCCTCGACGGCGGGAGCGGAGCCGGTCCTCCCTTGGACCTAATCGACCGTTTGATTAACCAACGAGCATCCCCCACCCCGCTTCCACCGCATGACGAGCCGGACTCCGGCCACGGGGTCCCTCATCTCTTCATCCTAAGGAGGCGAACCAAATCAAGCATCAACAGTTGTTACCTGCAATTATTCCAAAAACACATGTTAGCAATATTGAAGAATACTTACTAACTCTGAAATATCTGACCTTAAATCAAAATCAAAAAATACTTACTAATTCTTTCTCATTAAAGTAACATTTTACATGGTAGTTTGTTGCATTAGTTTTTACCGGCTTGAATTTGCACCGATTCTTGATGGACCATTTCCGGATTGCAAAGATCAATGTCTCATTGGTCTCGAATAGATCCCCTTTTTTAAAAGTGAAGTCCTCAGGCCATTGAAAATTTGGACCAACATCAACAAATTCATCTTGAGAAGTATTTATCTAATCCTCACTATGAAACTCGTCGGGCAACGGATCTTCAGCTTCCATATAATCATTGTTAACATAAAATTGTTCCATCCAACGGGAGTCATCATCGATTCCAGTTGCCACATGCATGCTATCAATTTGCATGCCATCTTCTTTAATATCTTCTGAGTCATCATTTGCTTCTTCTTCTACAATTGATCCGGCAGATAAGGCACCCGTAACGTGGCCCGAAGCGTCGTTAAATATAGTACTTGACGTCCCACCAAGAGAATGCCCGCTTAAATGATATAGTTGAGACCACGGCTCTTGACTTGGAGATTTCATAAAATCACTCGATTCATTGTCTAAGTCAAGCATCCGAGAGAACTCTCCCTGAGGTCGTGAAACCCGGGCAAATTCGAGAATCGGATACTTCTCAATGAACAACTCAATTGACACTTGCCTCTCGACTAATTGTTTCATGTCATTCAACTCTTCATCGTTGGTAATCCCTACGACAATTGTTCTACTCTCATTTATCGGACAGTTGAAGAACACCTTAATTGCATATTCTTCTTTTTTAATTTTAGTAACTCTGTGTATTCCTTCATCATTCCATCAAAATTACATGACTTAGACAGTATAATCATTTTCCTAGAACCTATCTCATACATCGGCATACTGTTCACTCCGACCCTCCGACGCTGAGGCTCCCATTGAAGAAGCAAATAATGGGTATAAAGTTCACCATGGAAACTAAAAATCATTGGTCCTCACATTATTCATCATATTTCACAAAATAAAAACTAAAAATTTTCATATCCAAAATCATAAACCCTAGTCAATCCATATCATTCATCAAAATTCACACAAAAATTACAATTCACACCACAAATTTCATATCCCAATTATAATTAAACCCTTTTTCAAAATTTTTATCATTCATATCAAAATTTAACCCTATCCTGATACATCCATATCAATCATCAAATTCACAAGAAAATAGCAAAAAGTTTTACCTTGGTTGGAGTTTGACGACTATGGTCGCGAGCGGGGCGAAGGCCCCTGTCATCGCGAGCACGATCGGCGGGGTCAGCAGGCGGCGTTAGTAACACCCCTTGAGTATCAGTGATTTACTGGCGTAGCGTGCTCGTCGGCTGCGTGGTTGCGAATATAATGTCTTTTGGGAAATAAGGTCACGAGGATCTATCTTGAAGGGGAGCGAAAGAGCTATGGAGGGGGCTCGCCGAGATGATGTTTAGGGGAGGAAAGAGGGTGAGGGGGTCCTGACAGAAGTCTGTTGAGGGGAGGAAAGAGGGGAGGGGGTCGCGTGATTTGTTTCATGGTAGGGGAATCGCGAGATCTGTTTAAGTGGGGGGTCACGGGTGCGGGCGTTAAAAGCTACCAAATGGACGGGACTAGTAGTCCCATCCATTTTTGTTCGGCATGCTAATCTTTGATTAGCATGCCTAAACTACATAGGACTAGTATCCCCGTGTAGTTCGAAAAAATTTCTGCAGCAAAATCGACCTTTTTCATCTGAGTTGAGATGAAAATGGTCGGTTTTGCTATTTTTTTTGTGAAAATGTTGATTTTGCTCATCAATTTTGAAAAAGGGTTATTTTCAAAAAATTGTCCTATATAAAACTATAATTATACTTTCCCTTTCAAAGACAATTTTTTTTGAATAATAAATATAAGACAGATTAAACTTCTGAAAGAACATAAATCAAAATAAAAAGCCAAACACTTGTGAGCACGCATTTTTACTTCATGGTTGAACTAGGGCTTTTTTTTGTGATGAGGGAACCTTAGTCAGCACATTCGGTTTAACCGCTAGCGGCCATAGTTCGAGTCCTCTCAACTTCAATTTCAACCATGCGGGGCTTCACCTTAATACTAAGGGCCCATCCCCTAGTATGCTCCCGGCCGAGCGCCCCATCGCCAGTGCCAAATCTGGAATTCACGTCTCAGAAGAGAGAAAAGGTGTATTTTCGGGTTTTAGGGCAAAATACAGGTATGGGTTGGGCTAAAGGGGTTGGGTCACATATATTTGGATTTTTAAGGGCTATTAGACATGGGCCAAAGTAGGAGGGGCTAGGCCACATCAACATCTTGTATTTGGGGCCTTGCCACAATTTTTCCTTAAAAAAAGGAATAAAAGCTCAAATATTTAGCTTTACATGTTCAAGTTTAACATATTCAATTTGTATCGTTTAAAGTTCAGACGTGGAATTGGCCACTGAGAAAACAACTATGTTGGCTATGATGTATTCAGACTATATCAAAGAAATACAAGATCGCTTGCTTAAAATTGTCAAGATGTTCCTCATACTGAATCCGCGTTTCATATTAAATCCTATACAGATTTCTCTTCGGAGGTAAACAGGCGATGACGTTAGCAGAATACATATAACTCAGAAGGATAATAATTCTAGTTGGTGATTATCCAACTAACAGCAAATAAGGAGGAGATTTAAAATTCTGGCATCAACAATAATGAAAGAAATTTATATGTTTCTTTCATAGCCATCGCACATTGAAAAGTGATGTGTGTTAGGGAATTTCAGTCTCCCCACCTACTATAATATGTGCAACTTGGAACCCAACCACAATCAATAAGATAGAACAACCACAATCAAGAAGAAAAACACCAAGATTTATGTGGTTCGATCGACTAACTTCAACCTACGTCCATGGGGGCAACAATACGAAAAATTCACTATGTATCAGTGAGAACTACAAGAGGAACCACTCAACCCTCGTCTCTCAATCTCACAACCTCACATACATAATCAACTCTCATATTCTCTCCAAAGCACACTCCTTGTAATCTTTTGCACGGATAAAGATCATGAAACCCTCTCTCTCTCTCTCCTACATCTTTTCTCTACTCTCTTTTAATTTTTCCTCCATCAATACAAGAATATATATAGGGAAACCAAAATCCTATCTCTAGCCTAATTTTTTAATTAGAATAGGATTAAAACTCTTAATCATGATGAAACCCAAATTCCCAATCATGATAGAACTCAAACTCCTAATCATGATAAAACTCAAACTCCTAATCATGATAGAACTCCGACCCTATCTAATTCTCATGAAGTTACACAAAGAATCAAAGACAAAATCCCAACAATGTGAACATTAGTAGGCTCTTTGCTCATGTACGATGTGACTAATCTAAATTACCAATAACAAATCCTTTCACACTATTCATAACTCGTACTCCTCATTTTAGCTTGTTGGAAATGCCAACTGACGGAATTTGCTGGACGATATCTTGAAATAGCGCTGGTGAGTTCCATGTGACAAATGACCATCCTGTGTAGAGCAGCCTAGCGTGTTCTGTTCCATGTGACAAATGAGCCAAAGGTTTGAAGGGATTGTGTTTTGCCATTTTACATCAATCTCACACCATTTAAACAAACCAAAAAAAAAAGGCACGCAATCACGAAGGGGCTTCTAATTATATGACTCGTTACTAAATCTCATGGAGAGAGTTGAAACGTAGAGTGCTTTTTTCTGATCTGCAATACCCATTAATTCTACACAAAGATATCAGAGTCAAAAGACTATTTTGAACCATCGGCCAAAGTATGCACGAGTTTTTGGGTATATTAAGACAACCCCGAACAAGGTTGTGCCAATTAACTCTAGGGAGAATCTTATGATAGATTTCTTAATACGACTTCTAGTTAACCAGATCCTCTGTCCGATGTGTCTATGTCACGACCCTAAATTTCGAACCTAAAAGGAATATTGGAGCCGGACTAAACCTGTAAAAAATCCTCCAAAAATAAACATTCATTAAAAGACTATCAAAATAATATTTTCACTGAAGTAAAACCAATAATAAATATTCTCTATTATCCCAAAAGCCAACACTAATCCAATTAACTTGATAAAAAAAATATTCATCAATTTGAAATATAACTCGACCTAAAGGAAAGAATCCTGTTATTACAAAACTCTCAATTCATCAACTAAACATCAATGACTTTATTTAACCTTCACCTAGAAGACAATAATAATTTCGAATTATATTTCTTGCTCTGTTCTAAGAATTTGAAAAATCATCAACTCCACCTAGTCCCAAGTCTTTGAAAAGAATGAAAACAAAACAATGAGTTCACAACTCAATAAGTGGATAAGCTGATACATTAAACACTGATTTTGCAAAACTAAAATAAATTGACTTGATAAGCAAAATACTAAAATAGTAAAAAAAATTATAATGCAATATTTTTAAAATATATACATGCAATGGAAATAGGCATATCACGTCTCAATGCGGTCAACACTTTAATACTCCGGTTGACTTGGCAAACCCCACTATTATATATGTTGCGCGCCTATGCGGAAGCGTGCTCGCACACATAACAAGTCGTAAGCACGGGAGAAGAATAACCAATCACACACGAGCACAATTCAAAACTAAAATACGACAGATAAATCACAAACATAGATATATACGTTGTTCGGCAATTTGCCTACGTCCACAGGGAGAGGATGGGGAGATTCCACTAAATCAAGGAGAGTACAAAAGGTTACAATCTCACAAAATCACACAAATAAACCCTCAACCAAATCTCTCAACTTGCTTACAATATCTCCCTCTCACAATGCTCAATAGCCTCTCTAATCTTTGATTACAACTCTCCTCTTGATCCTAATCTCTTCTAAGGCGTTCCATATATATAGAAAACTTAAAACTAAAACAGACTAGGAATTCTAAAACAAAAAACAAAACAAATTAGGAATCCAAATAACCTGTTACTAAAACAGATTAAGAATCATGTTACTAAAATAGATTAGAAATCCTAATAACCTATTACCAAAACAGATTAGGAATCCCAATAACTTGTTACCAAAACAGATTAGGAATCTGCTATCCAACAATTCTCCACCTCGGCGAAGTGTTCCCAGAACTGAGCCGACACTAACATGAGCACCAATGCGTCGTCTCACCAAATTCGGCTGCACCAATGTGGTTGCCTACGTACCCCCTCTCCCAAGGGATCAATCCGCCCGTAGTTCATCCAATGGCCGTCAACGACCTTAACAATCACGAATGTGCAACAAGCTTCTACAATGATCAAACTTATTGTTCGGAACCACCTTAGTGAGCATATCCACTGAATTATCCTTCGTGTGGACCTTAACGATCTCCACATCACCATCTTCAAGAACATCCCGAACGAAGTGATAATGAACGTCAATGTGTTTCGTCCTTGCATGAAAAATCTGATTCTTCGCCAAATAGACAGCACTCATGCTATCACAATGAATAGTAACAGACCGCTACGAAATGCTAAGTTCCTCCAAAAGTCCCCGAAGCCAAATACGCTCCTTCACAGCCTCTGTAATCGCCATATACTCTGCCTCCGTCGTCGACAAAGCCATCGTAGACTGTAAGGTGCATCTCCAACACACTGACGCACGGGTCAAAGTGAATACATATCCCATCGTAGACCGGCGTTTATCCAAATCTCCAGCATAATCCGAATCAACATAACCAATACACATGTAAAAGCCCAAAAATTTGAATATTTTGTAATAAATATTAATAAATACGGAGATGGCATTCACTTTTCAGAGAACGACGCATTCCATGCTCAGACCAAGCATGTTGACGTGAAGCACCATGACATACGGAGATGGCAAAGCAGGAACGAGTTCAAGCTTGTGAAGATTGATACAAGGTACAATCCAGCCGATATGCTGACCAAGCCAGTTTCGCTCGAGAAGGTGAGGCTGTGTGCAGCCTCATATGGCCTCCGTTAAGAATGTTGATGGTCGTGCAAGACGCCAAAGATACAAGACATCTGGATGATGCAATCAAGAATGGTGTGAAGATATGATTGATACTCAATCAAATCTTCAAGTGGGAGATTGTCAGCCGCTCTTTGTTGACAAAGGAAAGTTAGGCACTGAAAGTTGTCGTTTTTTGAGAAAAATAAAAAAGGTGATGGGTCCCACAGTAAAATATTATTAGTGACGGATCCCACCAATAATATTTTATTAGTACATAGTGTTTTCCCAAACACTATAAATAGGGCCCTAAACTCTTAAAGAAATTTCATCCCAGAAACAACTCCTCTCATAGAAAAGTAAGAGAGAAAATACAAAGAGAGATTGTGAGAGTTCTTGGAGTGTATCTGATCAAGAGAGGGTGTTCTCTTTGATCTATTCTTTTGGGATATAAAAGAATTTGGCGTCGTCGTTGCACCGTGGAGTAGCTTCGAAGGAGTGAACCACATATATCTGTGAGTACTCTGATTGATTTTTGTGCCTTTATTTTGTGTATTACGTCTCCGTTCGAGGTGTTATTATTGGGGTGTATCCTAACAATAGTGTCCCTCAAAAAAGAAGAGGCAAAGAACGGCATCCTCAAAGTGATTAGTTTTCTCATGCTCAGATGAAAAAGCAATGTTTATCAAGGAAAGGACTGGTTCATCACACTTAGTGAAAAAATGATTAAATCTCAAAGTTTACATCTCATCTACATCACCAATACCTATTATTTACTATCAACAATCTGTGGTCTAGTACTCCAATTCAAACGAGTTGGATAATAGGCCAGCTTAGTTGGAGACAAACTGCCCAGTACGTTTTCACCTTATGAATATGAATGCTCCATACCCATAAGAATTTAACAACGCTATTATTGAGGTAGAACCGATATGAGTGCTTATTACCTGGCTACAAGCATCGTAATTGTTACGCCATTCACACTGTGTAATATATCCATCTTTGACGATGAATGATTAGTCAAAAAATGCTTTCTTGCCACAAAACCTGGTTGTTTAGGCCCTGGCAGCAAAGCGTGGTCGCTATCGCCACCTAACATCAAAACAACAGACGACATTGTTGGTCTGTCCTCAGGGCTCTCCTGAACGCATAGCAATCCAACTTTCATACATCTTAAAACCTCAGCGGTACCAATTGAGCAATCCAAGGATGCATCAACTACTTGCAAGCCTTCACCTTTCTTCCAAAAATTCCAAGCCTGAGATAATTAAAATCAAATGCAGTTTGTGTGTTAACAATAAATAGATGGCTGTACATAGTGCATCATAAAAGAAGTAGAAGGTTGTATTTAGTCTATGGCACTTACTTCACCTAAAAGATGCTCCTCAGACCGAGAGAAATAGACTCCTTTGTTTCTTTTGCCACTTATAATTTCTACCGAGAGAAATAGACTCCTTTGTTTCTTTTGCCACTTATAATTTCTAATACCAAGACCCCAAAGCTAAATACATCAGATTTTATTGAGAAGATACCATTCAACGCATACTCTGGAGCCATGTATCCGCTGCATTCCATCAATACAAAATTAGACATTTTGGAAACAACAATACTAGACTTGGACCATTAAAATTAGATGAAGAACACATACTATGTCCCAACTATTCTCTTAGTCGTCATTTTTGTTTCTTCTCCCCCAAAAGCTCTAGCCAAGCCAAAGTCTGAAATTTTGGGGTTCATCTCGTTGTCAAGGAGAATGTTGCTTGCTTTAAGATCCCTATGAATAATTGGGAATCTAGAATCTTGATGAAGATAGAGAAGTCCTCGAGCAATTCCCAAAATGATGTTGTACCGTCTTTCCCAATCTAGAGACATCTGCTTTTTCCCGTCTGACCAAAATATTTGATAGTTGATACTTGTTAGAATTGTTCATATTAAAAATAAAGGAGACAATATTTGTTTAATTACGATTTCAGTTAGAATACACAACTTTAAGGGTACCACATCATCTGTAATGTTGTTTGTTGCTACTCACAGTAAACCAAGGACATAATCAATTTTTAATAGAATCTGAATGTTGTGAGTCCTTTAGTCAGACAATCTGCTGTCTGGTCCTTAGTCGAAACATGACTTAGCTCCAGTAGTCCACTATCCAACTTCTCTTTGATGAAGAACCTATCGATCTCGATGTGTTTGGTTCTATCATGCTGCACTGGGTTGTTGGCAATACTGATAGCTGATTTGTTGTCACACCATAACTTCATCTTAGCTTCTTGATCCAGCTTCAGCTCCACCAGCATCCTCTTCAACCATAGCAACTCAGCAACTCCTAAGGCCATAGCTCTATACTCTGCCTCAGCTGTCGATCTCGCCACCACTGACTGCTTCTTGCTCTTCCACGAGACTAAGTTACCTCCTATAAAGATGCAGTATCCTGAGGTGGACCTCCTGTCATCAGCACAGCTAGCCCAGTCAGAGTCGCAATAACCCTCGATGTTCACATGTCCATTCTTTCTGAATATCAGCCCCTTTCCGGGGGCACTCTTTAAATATCTCAGAATCTGGTACACAGCGTCCATATGACCCTTCCTCGGATCGTGCATGTAGCGACTCACCACGCTTACTGCAAAGGAGATATCAGGACGTGTGTGACTCAAATAGATCAGCCTTCCCACCAACCTCTGATATCTGTCACGATCAACTGGTTCTCCAGCCTCAGCACCTAGCTTGAACTTCTGGTCGATCGGTGTAGTTGCAGGTTTGCACCCTAACATTCCTGTCTCTTTGAGAAGATCCAGTGCATACTTTCTCTGGGATAGGACGATCCCCTCCGCTCCTCGAGCTATCTCTATTCCAAGAAAGTATCTAAGCAAGCCAAGATCTTTCACCTCGAATTCCTTACCCAGTCTCACTTTGAGTTGGGCAATCTCCTTCTCGTCATCCCTTGTAATAATCATATCATCCACATATACCGTAAGCATAGTAATGTGGCCTCCACTTCGTCGAAAGAACACTGTATGGTCGGCGTTGATCTGTTGGTATCCCATACCAATCATGGCCCTTCTGAATCTGTCGAACCAAGCACGGGGAGATTGCTTCAGACCATAGAGAGACTTCTTCAATCTGCAGACCTTTCCCACTGTTTGATCTGTACCAAATCCTGATGGTATCTCCATGTATACTTCCTCCACTAGATCTCCATGAAGAAATGCATTCTTCACATCTAGTTGGTGTAGCTTCCATCCACCATTCACTGCCAGAGAGATTAAGGTCCGAACAGTGCTCATCTTCGCCACCGGTGCAAAAGTCTCATCATAATCTATGCCATATGTCTGACTATACCCTTTTGCGAAAGTGCACATCCATGCTCACAAACAACCTTTTTTCCACCGGGCTCCAGCAAACATATCCCTTCTGAGTAGCAGAATATCCCACAAAGATACACTTCACAGCTCTAGGGGCAAGCTTCCCGACAGACGGCCTGTTGTCCTTCACAAAGCACACACAGCCAAATACTTTGAGTGGAAGGATCCCATCATTATCTCCCTTCAATATCTCACACGGAGACTTCCAATCCAGTACTCTCGAGGGCATTCTGTTGATCAACGCTGCTGCGGTCAATACTGCTTGTCCCCATAATGTCTCTGGGACATTCATAGAGATCATCATGCTTCTAGCAACCTCTAAAAGATGTCTGTTCTTCCTTTCTGCTACCCCATTCTGTGCTGGTGTGTATGGACAGGTTGTCTGGTGATGTATTCCTTGAGCTGACAAATATTCTTCAAGGGCTCTGTTGGTATACTCTGTCCCATTATCTGACCTCAATACTTTCACCACTGCTCCGTATTGAGTCTGAACAGTCTTATGAAAATTTTGGAAGCACCCAAACACATCACTCTTATTCTTCATCAGGTATAACCAAGTAACACGAGAGAAGCAATCAATAAATGTAACAAAATATTTGTATCCATTCATAGAACTTGTGGAACAAGGCCCCCAAACATCTGAATGTACCAGGTCAAATGCATGAGAACTTCTATGACCAGAACTAACATAAGAGCTTCTAGTAAGCTTTCCAAACTCACATGCATCACACACAAGTTTCTGTTTATTTGCTTTCTCAAATAAAGAAGGATACAATCTACCTAAAACACTAAAGGATGAGTGTCCCAAACGCTGGTGATGGAGCATTAACTCATTTTCAGCACTCATTTTAGATCATACTCCTGCTTCCTCTATGACTGACACCAATGCTGAATCCAGCCCTTCACGATCCAGATACCACAGTCCCCAAGTCTCCGTCCTGTCCCCTTCTCCTGGAAAATTACCTTAGGAATATCAAAAGAAACAATGCATTTTAGTTGGAGGATGATAGAACTAATGGACAAAAGATTGACTGAAAAGGAAGGAGCATGCAAAACATTGGACAAAGTTACAGAACCAGTACAATCGACTGTACCCTTACCAACCACCGGCTGAAATGTACCATCAGCTGTTTGAATACTATCAGGCGATGCTAAGTGAGTATATGATGAGAACTCACTAGCATTACCTGTCACATGACGAGACACATCGGAGTCGACTATCCATGCTGATGATCTGTCAGGAGACATAGAAGCAAGAGCATGTATGTCATCAGTACCTTTGTTCGGATGAGCATAGGTAGCAGTGTTGCCTCTGACGAAGAGTGAAGTAGATGCCTCCGCAGTCCCATTCCTCAAATCTCCATCCCCTGCTACTTGCTGTTTTTTTTCTGAGTATCGTGAGGAGAGCACGATCCTCCTCTGTAAAGACCACCTCAGCTTCTTCTTCTTCTGCTACTGTCAGATTTGCCCGATTCCCTGCTCCTCTTCCACCTCGTCGACCCCCACGGTCACGACCACGACCTCCGAACTGTCCACGTCCACCCGAATCTCCATCCTTGGATGGCTTGGTGCAAGCATGCCGTAGATGACCCACCGCACCGCAGTTATAGCACTGTCGAGTCTCTCTCCTAGATCCAGTGTTGCTAGAGGCTGTCAGTGCTGACTTCACCACAGGAAGTCCACCTGTCCCCGCCTGCAGCCGAATGCGAGTCTCCTCCTGGATCATAGCAGAGATAGCCTCCTCAAGCGTGGGAATCTTCGGCTGAGCTAGGAGCAATGCAATTCGCTGAGCGAACTCTGATGTTAATCCCTTGAGAAACACCATAGTCCTCTCCTGTAGAAAGGCCTCCCGCTCTTTACATCCTGGGTCCTTACAGCTCGCCCGAGGTGAGAAGTGATCATAATCTAGCCACAGACGCTCCCTGTCGCCTCTCCTATCAAGTAACCCTCCAGGTTCCTCCCTGCAAGGGTGTATCTCACCCGTCGCGACCAGCTCAGGTACGTACTCGGTCCATCAAGCTTCAGATCGATGGTCGGAAGCTCCAACTTCTTTGATGGTTTTGTCGCGCTCTCACCAGCCGACAACTTCATCAACTTCATCAAAGTTGATACCTCCGCAGGGTTCAACTTCTTGATGATCTCCTCCATCGATCAAGCTTCAGATCCAATACCTGTTCACCTTTTTCTTCAAACTCTTGTTGTAAGCAGTGAAAATTTCGACAGCACTTCTGCTGCACAACAAGAGTAAGATTTTCAACAAATTCTCGTTTCTCAGAGGAAACAAAAACCAAAACCAGTTATATATCTCATCGATGTGAGGTATATACTCTTCCTGTCATCAGTTCGAGGACTGAGTCGAGGGATCCCATGCCAAACTCGAGGTCCGGCATAGCGCAGCAAGCGGCGGGCAAAGGGTGGGGGGGGGGGGT
>NC_033800.1:149998350-150033491 GCF_001876935.1 Asparagus officinalis | reverse complement strand
TTAGAGAGAATAAAATCAAACGCAATTCTTTTCTTATATTCTTTTTATTACAAAATTTTTCCACAAACACAAACCCTCAGCCATCAACGGATTTGATAAGCCTTTACCGACTACCGTTTGAATCGGGCTAACATATGGATTGTCTTAGTCCGTTCCATATGTAACATTTTGCTAAAAGAATGAACTCTCTTAGACTTAGTGCTATGATTTTGAATACATAGACTTTATTATTTTTACAGGAAAAGACTAACCAGCAACGCGTGTTAGGCATAGACTTATCTCTACTTAGGGATCAAGATAAAGTCCCTCATGCGTGTAAGGCATGGATTTTAGCGTTATTAATAATAACCTACTACGATATTGAATACGTAGGCTTTACCATTATTACAGGAATAGGCTACCCGACAGCATGTATTAGATGCAGACTTATCTCTAATTAGGGATCGAGATAAAGTCCCCCATGCGTGAAAGGTATGGATTTTGGTGCTACGATGTTGAATATGTAGACTTGATCATTTTCGCGAGAACGAACCACCCGGCAACATGTATTAGATGCATACTTATCTCTGTTTAAGGGTCGAGATAAATTCCCCAGGCATGAATCCTGGTGCCTTTTTCACGGCGAAATATTAACAGGCAACGCGTGTTAGGCGTAGACTTATCTCTACTTAAGGATTAAGATAAAATCCCCCATGCGTGAAAGCATGGATTTTTTGTGTTGTTTCTTCCTGTGTTACTTGAAACACTAAAAGAAAGTTGGAAGTGCCAGAGGTATAGTATTAACTTGGCATGAATTTTTAGTTAAAGTGAAATTCAGAAATTTTCTTTATTATCACTAGGATAATTCCAGAAAATCTTTAATCCATTGGGGATTTTATAATGAAAACTTGCTATTCTTATTGAAAAATGATTAACAAGTTCATTAGGGGGGTTTGACTGTTAGATGTGTTATGTTAACCTAACAGTATTTTATGGGCCTATCGTTCTATTGAAGAGAGTCGATAAGTTGGTTTGGTCGTCAAAGGTGTGATGTTAACTTGACTGGTTTGCGAACCTATCGTTCTATTAAAGAGAGTCGATAAGTGGATTGTGTCGTCAGAGGTGTGATGTTAACTTGATGGGTTTGTGGACCTATCGCTCTATTGAAGAGAGTCGATAAATTGATTTTATCAGATGTATGATATTAACTTGACAAGAAGAATATTACGATCGGGGTAATTTTGAGGACCTATCGCTCTATTAGTGAGAGTCGATAAGTGGATTGTCAGAGGTTTGGTATTAACATGACGGGAATTTATTACGATCGGAGCAACTTTGTGGACTTATCATCCTATTGAAGAGGATTGATAAGTGGATTGTCAGAGGTGTTTTATATTAACGTGATAAGAGAATGTTACGATCGGAGCAACTTTGTGGACTTATCATCCTATTGAAGAGGATTGATAAGTGGATTATCAGAGGTGTTTGATATTAACGTGACAAGAGAATGTTACGATCGGAGCAACTTTGTGGACTTATCATCCTATTAAAGATGATTGATAAGTGGGTTGTCAGAGGTATATTGTTAACGTGACAGGAATGTGTACTTGTGACTTGCACAAGATTTTAGGAATTAGCGTCTCGCTGGGAAAACTTGCTAGGTGAGTTTATCATCAGAAGCGATAAGTTTTGATACTTGTGATTTGAATAAGATTTTGAAGACTTAGTGTCTTACTGGGGAAGATTGCGATTTGAGCAATTTTGAGGACTTATCATCCTATTTTTAAGGATTGATAAGTTGATTGTTGTCAGAGGTATATTGTTAACGTGACAAATTGGGAGTGATGCGAGTCAAATGCATACTCTGTGGGGATGATGATCGTCAGAAGTATAATGTTAACTCGACGATGTGAAAGATTCGTTACTCTTAATCCAGTGGATTCTAAGTAAACAATCTCCAGTCGTGATTAAGACTTATCAGGGGAAGAAAAAGAGGGGTAGACACGGCATATCGCTTTATGGGCCACTATCCATCAAGTCGGAATAGAGGCACGTCACATGGTAGACCGCTATCTGAAGAGTTTGGCTATCAGAGGTAACTATTAACGTGATAGTTTTATAGACCCGCCATCCTATTGAAGAGGATTAGCGAATTGATGGACTATCAGAGATAACTATTAATGCGATAGTTTTATGGACCCACCATCCTATTGAAGAGGATTGGCAAAATGATGGACTATCAGAGGTAAATATTAACGTGATAGTTTTATGGACCTGTCACCCTATTGAAGAGGATTGGCAAGTTGATAGACTATTAGAGATAAATGTTAACGTGATAGTTTTATGGACCTACCACCCTATTGAAGAGAATTAGCAAGTTGATGGACTATCAGAGATAAATATTAACGTGATAGTTTTATGGACCTGCCACCCTATTGAAGAAGATTAAAAAGTTGATGGACTATCAGAGGTAAATGTTAACGTGATAGTTTTGTGGATCTGTCATCCTATTGAAGAGGATTGGCGAATTGATGGACTATCAGAGGTAACTGTTTACATAATAGTTTTATGGACCTGCCACCCTATTAAAAAGAATTGACAAATTGATGGACTATCAGAGGTAACTGTTTACATGATAGTTTTATGGACCTGTCATCCTATTGAAGCGGATTGGCAGATTGATAGACTATCAGAGGTAGATGTTAACGTGATAGTTCTGTGGATTTTGTGGTTGACAGAGGTATTCTATTGAACATGACAACTCAAAAGAAAATTATTACTCATAACCCAATGAACTACAAATAAACCAACCCCCAGTCTTGAACAAGTGCAGGAGGAGAAAAGGGTAGACATGACACATCGCCTAGTGGACCACTATCTAATGAGTTTGACTATCAGATGTAACTATTAACGTGATAGTTATTGGACCTGCCATCCTACTGAAGAGGATTGACTTCAGTGGCCGTAGTATCTTCCCCTTCTGACTGAAGAGATTGGGCTTGGTCCGATTGCTCAGGTTGATCCTGCCTACTTTGTTCTTCAGCCTTGATTCTGGCAATAATCTTTTGAGCTTGTTCGCCTTGAGAGATTAGTTGTCTCCAGGAACGACATTCTGCAACTCTTATTCGGGATAGGAGGTTGGTTTGTAAGTTGTTTCGATAGGTCTCCACCAGTGTAGACTGTGTCATACATGTCGGACACCGCAGGACCATGTTTCAAAACCTTTTGACGAAGGCTTTAACGGACTCCCTCTTCTTCTGCTTAGTGGCGAGAAGGGTATGGATGGAGACTTCTGTATCCTCTTCAAAGAATCTTGATAGGAAGAGTCTCTCTAGATCCGCCCACTTTTGAAAACATCACGTAAGCAATTTTCTGAACCATTCAAAGGCAACTCCCTTGAGGGTGCCAATGAATAATCGAGCCACTATGGCATCATTTGATATCACATTTCCAGTCTGTGACTTGAAATGATATATATGTTGATTCGGTGATCCCGTGCCGTCAAAACTTTGTAGCGTCGGGACCTCAAATTTTAGAGGATAAGGGGCTGCATCCCATTCGGTAGGATAGGGCCTAACAACCCCCTCGTCTTGGAGCTTACTTATGTTAGCAATAGCATTGAGGCGGGCTTCCAATTCTTCCATTTTAGCCGATTGAGGATTTTGCTCATTCTCGGCTTCTCTTCCTTCATCAGAGGAAGATTCCAGGTTGTGGGCTTCTTGGTCAGAAGCAGCGTCATCAACCACTTTTCCCTTCCCTTTGCTTGTGTGAGGTCGGGATGAAGACGTTTTTCCTCTCCGGGAAGATTCTTGCCTAGGTGGCGAATCTGTCTTCTGAGAGTTGGCCTTGTTTGCGACGATTTGAGTCAACAGGGCCAAGAGTTCATTGATGGCCTCCTACTGAGATTTGATCATGGCCTCCTGCTCATCTAGTCTCTTTGCAAGATCTTCATGGTTTCCCATCATATAAGCGGAGCTCTCATGTTCAACAAAAAAGCTTGATGATTGGGACTCTGCAATGGCTGAGTGTTCATTATCGGAATTGGTTCCTCTGGCTAACCTCCGATAGTTGACAGGGGGAATGACTTCCGTTTGAGTCCGAGTATGTTGATAAACTCCATCAAACCTATTCAGGAAGTCTTTCAAGTCATGGGACTGATCGTTCTCTGACTCATCAGAATTAGGAATTGATGATCTCCCTCTGTCGATCATGTTGGAAGTAACTTCAAGGTATTCATCCTCTGAAGTCTTCTTCTTATGCGAACGTCGTCATTGGTTGGGCAAAGCAACATTCGTTGGTCGGTTGAATATCGACGGTTTGGCCGCATATGAGCAGCATTGACATCCCGAGAGGACCGTAGGAATCAGTCATTCACATTAGAATGAACAAATGAGTTGTTGCATCGGTCTTTCTCTCGATATGAACTCTCTCAAATCTGTTGTAAAGATTTTAGGAGAATTACTCACTGATCGTGAGGTTTGAACTGGAACCCCCAGTCTACGATTAGACGGGACTGGCTCCTGGTGAGCATGGATATGGTTGAGATGCCTTGAATCCAAAGACTTCTTATATCTGCCCCTCTATCTAATCGCGCTACGCATAGTATTCAGGGGTTTTGCTGACCGATCAGCGAGTCGGGTCAGGGTCGCGGCGCTGCCCCTATGGGCGGAGGTCCGGGGGTGGGACCCACCGGCGGGCGTTCGAGGGGAGCAGCCGGCGGGTTCGACGGGCAGCACCCCGGCGGGGTTCAGGCAAGTACCCCGAAGCTCCATGGTATACACCAGGTTCTGTATTGGATTCCGTCACCCGAATGCATGCCTGAGCTCCAGGTGTTGCTGGTGAAACGCAGTCCTAAGATCCGCATTTTGCTGATGAAATACAGTCTTGAAATCTGCGTTTTGTTTCTGAAACGCATGCCTGAGAGTTGCGTTTAGTTTGTGAAATGCACTCCTGGGAGTTGCGTTTTGGTTCTGAGGCACACTCCTGAGAGTTGCGTTATGCCAGATCAATGCAATTTTGAGTTTTGTGTTTTGATGTTGGAACGTGCCTCTGAGGGTTGTGTTTTATTTGGGAAATGCGCCCCTGAGGGTTGCGTTTAGCTTGGCTTATGCAGAGCTCGTGTAGAGGCTCAAAAACACGGAGCTCACGTTGATTGGAGGATCGGCTTTTTTGGAGTTGTGCCGAAGCTAAGTCCTCTCCTTCAGAGAGGGGACTGTATGAACAGTGCAACCCCCAAGGGAGACAGTCCTTTGATGAGTCGGTCACAACTGGAGTTTTAGTCTTCTTAGAAACTTTATGGATCTTACGCATAGCCTTGGGACTAAGGGACCCGGAGGAGAGGGCCTCCTCAAACTTGGTTTGATCAAACTCGATGATTAGAGTTTCAACGGTCATTCCAATGAGCATGACGTCGAATTGCGCCACCACCTCTTTGTCAGAGAAGCTAGTCCCCAGCGGAGTCGCCATCTTTTGTTTGGTGGAAAATTTGTAGTAAAAAGATAATGAAAGAAATTTGATTTGTATTCTCTCGATCTTAATTATAATTTAAATTCCCGATTATAAAAGAGAGGAGAATGATCTAAATTCTCCCCTTAATTTGTTTAATTCTGGGTTCTTCACGATGGCGATGGAGTGCCTCCCTCGAATGCTCGCGTCGAGTTTGCTCTCCGTTGACGATCCGTACGTCTTGATTGACTGAAACAATATCTCCTCCTCACAGTTTGACGCTATGGAGAACTTGTGTGGCAAGTTTGAAACTCTTGATGAGTTGATAACTCTGAACGAGTTTGAAACTCCAGGAAAGAGTTAATTTAACCGAAAGTTGGTTATAAGCCTAGGATGAAGAAGATCATGTTGCCGATCTCCACAGCTCCAGCCGAAGGATGGAAGATCCTCTTTCGCTGCCAAGTCCAAGATCCAAAAAGCTAGCCTCTGCGATCAAAAAATCCAGTCCCGAACCTTCTTTTCTGCCGAGTCGAAGGACCCAATCCGAGCGCCCAAACTCAGTTGAGTTTTCTCCTATTTATAGGAGATTAAGGGTTGTAATCAACCCCTAAATCTGCTCCAATGTGGGCGAAAATACCTCAAAACATGGAGGGAAAATGGTTTCTGCAACCGTTCAGCTCGTGTTTGAACGAGTCAAATGCCCAAGTTGGCATTCAGTACCCTAACTCCGTGTTTTAGACTGGAGACGAGGAGTTGGGCACCCGCTGGGTGTTGAAAAACACGAGGGCCGCCCGCGTTTAGTTTGTTGAGGGTTAGAAACGCGGGGGTCGCCTGCATTTTGCTTGTTGAAGCTTGGAAACGTGGGGGTCGCCTGCATTTCAAGAATTGAAACGCGAAGGTGAATTTTGCATTTTAGAAGAATCTAATGACTTATAACTTTTTCTGTAGAGCGTTGCAAAGACCGTCATCTTGTAATCTTCATCTTGGCTCCTTGAAAATATAAAAGTCGACAGATTATAACTTCCGATGTTAATTGTGAAGGCTGTTGAACTAGAGCTTTCATTGGTTGTTGTGAAGGTTGTCAGATTATAACATTCATCGATCTACGTGAAAGTTTTCAAATTATCGCCTTCTGAAAGTTATCAGATTGTAACTTCCATCATCAGTGTTTGATGGGGGATCAGCTATCTATTATGATTTTTAAATAGCCTACAGTATCCCATACCAACCATGGCTCTCCTGAACCTATCAAACCATACTCGAGGAGACTGCTTTAGCCCATACAGAGACTTCTTCAGCCTACAGACCTTACCCACTGTCTGTCCTGTGCCACATCCAGGTGGTATCTCCATATACACCTCTTCCACTAGATCTCCATAAAGAAACACATTCTTCACATCCAGTTAGTGTAGTTCCCATCCACCATTTGTTTCCAGAGAAATCAGCATCCAAACAGTACTCATCTTCGCCACTGGTGCTGTTTGGTGGAAAATTTACAGTAAAAAGAATAAAAAAAATTGATTTGTATTCTCTCGATCTTAATTACAATTAGATTTCCTGATTACAAAAGAGAGGAGAATGATCTGGATTCTCCCCTTTGTTTAATTCTGGGTTATTCACAATAGCGATAAAGTACCTCCTTCGAATGCTTACGTCGAATTTGCTCTCCGTTGACGATCCGACCGTCTTGTGTCGTAGGAATAATTAACTTATGTGATAAGTTACATGGATAACTGTTAACGAGTTTAAGAACTCGGAACGAGTTAAAACTCCGTAGAAAGAGTTGTTAAAATTGAATAATCGGTTAAGAAGCCAAGTAGATTTGTTTGTTGCTGAAAGATACTCCAAAATTAGATCTTCTTGTTGCTAAAAATCCAAGAGATCCTCCCTTAGGTGATAAAAGATCCGATCTTATCCCCAAAGGAACCAACCTCCAAAATCCGAACCTCTATGCCGAAAAGATCCAACCTCCTACTCTGTTGAGTTTGTTGAGGTTTTATAGGAGAATAAGGGGTTATAACTGCCCCCTTAATCTGCTCCTAAGTGGGCGTGATTTTCTCAGTTCGTGGGGAAAACGGTTCTGAAACCGTTCGACTCATGTTTGAATGAGTCAAACACCCAATTTGGTGTTCAGGACCATAACTCTGCGTCTTAGGATTCAGACGCGGAGTTGGGTGTTGACCGAACATCGAAAACGCGAGGGCCACTTGTGTTTTTCTTGTTGAAGCTTGGAAACGTGGGGGTCGCTTGCATTTCAGGAATTAAAATGCGAAGATGAATTCCACGTTTAGAAGGAGCTAGTTGACTTATAACCTCTTCTGTAAAGCATTGCAAGGACCATTGTTCAATAATCTTTACTTTAGCTGTTGTGGGGGTGTGAAAGTCGTCAAATTGTAACTCTCACAGTTGATTATGAAGACCACTGAATAGAGTTTTCATTAGTTGTCAGAAGCGTCGTTGATTTGTAACTCTTCTCGATCTATGTGAAAAGTTCTCCATTTGTAGTTTTTATTTTTTGACATGAAAGTTATCTTATTATAACTTTCATCATCGAGATATGGGAGTCGTCGGATTGTAACTCTCCTCATTGAAGCTTGATGGGGATCAGTTATCTATTGTGATTTTTAGACAGCCTATAGAACCCCCTCCAAAGTTTTTGAAAGTTCACGGTTGACTGGGACGAATTTTTGGAATACTTTGGATCCTGAAATTTGATTGATTGATTATTCGCTTCGTCTGATTCGAAGACATCACGAACCTGGTTACTAGAGTGTTGAAATTATGCTTCCTTGAACCAAACAAGGTAACTTTTGTGTTTTGATGATAATGAACTTAGTCAAATAAGCTAAAGCCCAAGTCATTGCTGATGAACCAAACAAGAGCGATGATGACAATGAATTTGTCTGGGTCTTTGAAATACTCCACTCAGTCTGCGATGAGGTGTATCCTTCGGATTTCGTCTGGGTCCTTAAGATACTCCACTTGATCTACGATGAGGTGTATTCTGTTGTCTAGAAAATTCTTGTGGGCATTGATGAACACTCGACAGGCAGCTTTCAGCTTCATTAATCTTAGTGGGAATGTTAAGCCACTTAGAAGAATGAGTCGTGTGTAGCTTCTGGCTTCATTAATCTTAGTGGGAATGTTAAATCACTTAGAAGAATGAGTTGTGCACAACTCCTGGCTTCATTAATCTTAGTGGGAATGTTAAGCCACTTAGAAGAATGAGTTGTGCGTCGGACCGAGCTTGACGATTTTGGCATTATTGCATGTAACCCATCTGTACTCATCTAAGAGGCTGCATAACTGCTCGTCATACACCAGTTTCTTCTCGGCCTTGGTCACCTTGATGGCTAATGTCAGCCTCTCTTTATTTATTTAAAGTTGTGTCGCAGCCTTTTGTTGTCGAGATGTTGTTTTTGTTGTGGTCAAAATGCATGGGTGAACTCTGTGCTTGAGAATTAGAACGCGTAGGTGAGTCTCGCGTTTGGAAGCTCAACCAACTCGAACGCCAAAATCGCGTTTGGGCGGGATTCTAGCCTAGAATCTCATTCCGATTTGACAGCTCATAACTGTCTATAAATAGACCGCTGAGGGTCAAATCAAGAGTCATTCGACTCTTTGCCATTTTTTCCCCGAATTTTCAATGAAGATTTTCATTTTTATCTTCGGCGAACACTGTTCATCTCCACCACCCAACAAAATCGATGGCGCCCAGGAAGAAGACCGTCTCTCAACCTATCAAACCCGTCGTCACCACGGCTCAAAGTTTAGTGCCGCCTTCGTCGGCCGGCGGTGCTGTGACTTAGGCAGGCGTGCCGCCACCCCAGTTCCCTTTGATCGGTGGTGAGTATGACTTTCGTGGTCGTTAAACTTGCTGTGGCGAGTTCTGACCTTTGAATCAACGAGGAAACTCGTTTCTAGGGCGTAACGCGGGGTTAGGACTCTGTCGTTTGAAATTTTAAGCACAGGGGTTTCGACCTCCGCGCTTAAAATTTTTGCTAACGTGGGGCTCGATCTTCGTATTTTATTTTGCTGACGCAGGATTTTGATCTCAGCGTTTGTTCTTACTGACGTAGGATTCGACCTCCGCGTTTGTTCTTGCTGACGCAGGGTTCGATCTCCGCGTTTGTTTTGGTCTTTTGCTTTGACTGATTTATTTTCTTTGCTTTCGTAGTGCGTCACACCAATGAGCCTCTCCCTTTTCGCCATCATTTTGGTCATGAAGATGGTGTTGATAAGAATATGACGTTCAATCTACGCCAAGAACTCCTTGTGTTCCGTCTTACTGAGAAGGATCGTGTGGAAATAATCACTCAGGCTTCTTTTGAGACTCTTCGGATATTGGTTACAGACGCCAAATTTGAGAGTCTAAGTCGTAAATCGCTCTTCAAACCAGCATTCCTCTTCGGGGATTTTGTTGACTTTGAAACGGGTATGGCTTATGACAGGGATTACAAGTGGCTGAGGAAAGTTGGGGATCGTCGCCTCTTCTTGCCTAACATGAAGAGGATGTACCCAATATCATACTTCCAGTGTGCTTCTATTCCCAGGCGCATGGATTGGGACCTTGTCAAGGAGCAGGACGGAGTTGCCCTTGGAACCTTGACTTTCCAAGGAGTTCGCACAGTTAGTTATAACCGATAGGTGACAGCCTTGCAATTAACTAGGTTTGTTCGCCAAAGAATACCCAGTCGGCGAAGTGGCTAGTCTAGCGAGTACTTTCGTCAAGAGATTTATAACGAAGAAGGGAGAATTTCCTGCACAAGGATTTAGGTCTCCTAGCTGGGTTCACTCTCCGGTGACGGGATGGTGGGCCCGAATGACCAATTTTATTTTGGAGGAGTTGGAGACACCCCTCACTCGGGCTGGGCAGAAGATTCCTGTGCGGGCTACTAAATTCGGGATCATCCAGAGCCACTATCACTTCTTCTCTATATTGGAGAGATACAATCCCGAGACCTGTACCTTCTTCACTCCGGTGGGGGAGTTAGGCTTCGCTCTTCACGAAATGTATGACATCTCCGGCCTTCTTCTCAGGGATTTGCCATATGAAGAATTTGTTCCGAGATCAACGGAACTTAAAATTTTGAGGAAAACCAGCCCCGAAGTTTATTCCACTCTCTGGGAAGTCATGCGTCATTTCCACATTTGTATGCAGCAGACGGGGGCTCGAGGAAGTGGCGTAAAACAAGTATCTTGGGCAGAGTACTTGTTCTGGAACTTGACTGATAAGGGAGCTCCGGTGATCAGATTGCCTGTAAGCACTTTGGAGGAGGTTCAGGCCCGAATCGATGCTGCTACCTCCCATTATGCGAATGAGGCCAAAGAGGACATTTTTTCTGCTTACACAGAGTTTGAGAGTTTTTATTATCAAGCTCAGATCCCCATTTCAGACATGGCGCTTCTGGTGAGATTTTTGATGTTGTGGCTAAAACGATTCGTCATCCCCACCAGGCTAATCGATGCTCTTGTTGCTGAAGTGATTTACCCGGCCGTTCTCTTGGCGCATGGGAGGCCACTGAACCTTCTTTTTGCCATGACGTGTTGCCTACAGAACGGGTTACGCGAATTGGCATTGGATTTTGTTAATGTTACAGAGGTGGAGTCTAGCGAAGGCAAGACTTTTAAAACTCTGAATCCTCGAGTGCCACTGCCTTATACTTATTTGATGGCTTGGTACGTGTCCCACTGCCCCTCATTGATGAATGCAGCTTCTCCTCAGGGTGATTCATTCATCCCACTCATACAACGACTAGAATCTGCAAAGTGGGAAGGGACTTACATGGTTAGAATCTGCCAGATCTTGTCGCGGGACACCAATTATCACGTTTTTCGTTGCTTCCCCAATTTTGAAGGTGGGGTGTACGGAGCGACGTTCTAGGATGTGGCAGGTCCTAACGGATTTACTCAACTGAATGGGGGTATTTTCCGTTGACTGCTCTACATCAGGCCAGGCTACTTGATCTTCAGGCAGGGTAGCAAGTGCTTCATTAAGCCTTATCAACCATATAGGTTTGCTCGACATTTTGGGTATGACCAGCTATACGTCGGGAACATCCGACCTTAACTGGCAATTGTGGGCAATCCATATGAAGGGGCCAAGGCCTGGTACTATTCGGTGGCTGGTTGCACCAAGGCTATCTTCAAGCTCCCCATAAGACGCCCAACTAAAGGCCTGGTACTATTCGGTGGCTGGTTGCACCAAGGCTATCTTCAAGCTCCCCATAAGACGCCCAACTCCTACACCTCCATGGGTTTCTGCAATTTTGCACCAAGGCTATCTTCAAGCTCCCCATAAGACGCCCAACTCCTACACCTCCATGGGTTTCTGCAATTAATATTTTGCTGCTTCTCAGATCTCTGGCTACAACTTGAATACATATTGTCTGAAGGAAATCAGACGTATGTATGCTTCAAGGAGGGGGTCTAAGACATCTCGCCTAAGAAGAATCGACGAGTACTTATCTTTCGAGGACCCATCTGCTAGACAAGAAGAGCAGCAAGCAGCTAAGCCTGCTCCAGTGGAGGAACCCCGAGTAATTGATACTCCCACAACAAGGGCGGCTGGAAAGAGGAAACTCTCAGCAGATGAAATTGGTCAATACGATAAGCAGATTCGCCGAAAGTTGATGGTTGGATCTCCTCCTGCTAAAGGCTAGCATAAGCCGAAATTGATGGCTGATGCTCTCAGAGCTGCAGAAGAAGAAGAACAACATGAATCTTCAACTGCAGGCCTACCATACAGAGCTGGGCTCTGTTCGCGTGGTCCAGCCCTATCGAGTGAAGCTTCCTCTCATCATCCTTCCGAGGACAAAGAGGGTGAATCAATGGCTACAAATGCAGAATCTACTCCGGCAGTAGACCTTCCTAAAGCTCCTGCATTAGAATCAAAGGTCCGTGAAGAAAATCTATCCCCTCCTCCTTCAATACTAATGCCACAGGCTGGCGGTTCAAGTCTTAGTCCGATAACGGAACTTATGACTAAATCGGCTGCCGGCACAAGTCTTCCTGAGTCTTCAGCTATACGTGATGACGAAGAGGAAGTGGATTATGAAGCCTCCTCGACTAGTGATGCAGCTGATAGAGATAGAGATAATAAGGATGCTGGAGTTGGCAACATGTCAGGTGATGACGAGGAGGAAGAAGAGCATGATTCTATAGATGACATCACTTCTTTTTGATGATGCTCCCAAGGTCCCGTCCGATAAGGCATCTGCTTATCTTCCTTTTTACATCACCGGTAAGCTTGGTTTATTTCGAATTCTTCTGCATATTCTTTCCGCATTCCGACCCTTTTTGCATGTAGGTTCACCTACTCCTGAGACTACCACCGTAACTCCTCCTCCGGAACAGCAGCTCGTGCAGGTGTCAGCTCCTTTGCAAGAGCAACCATTGCCTAGCTCATCTATGGCAACTGCTTCATTGACAACATTGATGAAGATCTCACTTGCACCAACAGGGGGCTGTACCAAGCACATCTCAGGTGAGGGCAATGATGTCCTTGACCTCAAGTCCTTCGCAATTGAATGTTTCAATTGCTTCTGCAGCCTCGACACCTGGATCGCCTGCTAGCCATCACTTTGATGCACCAATCTCAATGGCTAGGGGGGGATCCCTGACTACCGTTTCAAGTCCCGCGGGCGCACCTGAATTCCTTCAAATTTCTTTGGATACTTGAACAGTCTCGCGAAGAAGGTGATTGAATTTGTGATGGATGGTCGGGGAACTTTTTGCTCCTTTCGGCCTCTTCTAGAGGCATGCTTAAATGGAGTTAGAAGTGTGGGAAACACTCAGTGGTTTGAACGCTGTTCAGAAGCCATTCTTCGTTTGGAAGCACAGTTATAGCACTTCGAATCCCTGGGTCGCCGAGATATTCAGCCGTGAATTATGCCAACTTTGGCCGGCCTTCAGGTTGAAGAAGTAGCTCACCGAGAGGCGATAGAGCGGGACCTGGCTGAAAGAGAGCGTCAGGTCATAGAGCTTCGAGAGCATAATGCTCGGAGACGAGAGGAGTTGGAACTCTCGACTGCTTCCATGAACTTGCTTTGTACACGACTTGTTGAAGCTGAAGCTGAAGTGATACGATTAAAGGCTCAACTTTCTCGTGAAGAAAACATCGTCAATATCCTCAGCACCAAGAATACAAACAGTCTTTTAGAGTATCATACGGAGGCTCAAGCCCTAGAACGTGCCAAGAAGGAGGTAGCGGTCGCTGTCGTGCCCAGTGAAGATGAATTATGGGCGAATGCTGAGGCCATGGTGCGGGCTAATCACGAGCAGGAGTTAACTGAAGTCAAGACTCAACTTACCTCTTTTGATTTGATGCGTGAGTGAATCTTGACTTTGTAATATTCTTTTCCATAAGAACAAGTCTGTTTGTATCGTTTTCTTTTGGCTTCTGAATAAAAAGTGATATTGGTTTCTCATTATTTCTTGCATATGTCATGTTTTGATCTAAAGCAGCAAAATCATGAGAAATGCCAGAGGTGTGATCCTAACTTAGCACATATTTACGTGATAGGTCTGATCTAGAAAGTTTTCCTTATTATCATTTGAGATAACTCCAGAAAATTTCTAACTGCTGGGGATAAATACTTGTTATTCTCCCAGAATAGGACTGACTAGTAGAATTCTTCCTGTGTTATGCTTTTGATTTGAACACTGAAAGAAATCTACAAGTGTCAGAGGTGTACTATTAACTTGGCATAAATTTTCTCATAGAGTGAAATTTACAAATTTTCCTTATTACCACTAGGGATAATTCTGGAAAGAGTTTAATCCGCTGAGGATTTTATGAGAACACTTCTTATGTAGAGGGATAAAAAGGTTCAAATAGGGGGGTTTGAACTGTTAGAGGTATGATGTTAACATAACAGGAAGAAATATTACGATCGGGGTAATTTTGTGGACTTATCGCTCTATTGGGAAGAGTCGATAAGTGGATTTTGTCAGAGATGTGATTTTAACGTGACAGGAGAGAGATTGCGATCGGGGAAATTTTAAGGACTTATCGTTCTATTGGGGAGACTCGATAAGTGGATTTTGTCAGAGATGTAATTTTAACGTGATAGGAAAGAAATTACGATCGGGGCAATTTTGAGGACTTATTGCTCTATTGAGGAGAGTCGATAAGTGGATTTTGTCAGAGGTGTGATTTTAACATGATAGGAGAGAGATTGCTATCGGGACAATTTTGAGGACTTATTACTCTATTGGGGAGAGTCGATAAGTGGATTTTGTCAGAGGTCTAATTTTAACGTGACATCTGTGGGGAAGATATTTAGCGTCTCGCTGGGGAGGATTGCTAAATGTTTTATCATCGGAGCGATGAATTGTGCTACTTGTGATTTGAACAAGATTTTAAGAATTTTATCATTCCGCTAAAGGGAGTTGATAAATTGGTTATTTAATACTCTGCTGAGGAGCGTTGGTAAATTGACCATGATTTGAATGATTTTGGAGATTTATCCCTCTATTGACAAGAATCGATAACTTAGTTTTAATAGAATTGTCATCGTACTAGTAGAAATGCAGGCTAGATGTCAGCTCTGTAGGGATGATGATCATCAGAAGTGTTGTGTCAATCCGACGAAAGATTTGTCATCTGAAAATAGCTTAGATTCTATTGAAGAGATTCAGAGGTTTGATTAACACTCTGTTAAAATGATTCATGACCTTAAAGAATAAGTGTCATGTTTGAAAATATAAGGGTGGATTCCTCGTTTGGAAGAAGTTCAACGCAAAGGTGACCTTTGCGTTTGAGATTCGAAACGCGAAGTTAAGAACCCTCATAACGCCGGTCTGGGCCTAGCATTTGGGAATTTGAACGTGGAGGTGAACTTCGCGTTAAGGTTAAAGTCTTAACTGACTTTATCTATAAACGCTAAAGATTGTGTTTCGAAAAATGGTTGGGATTCTCTCCTAGAATCTCGTACCGCTTTAACAGCTTGACGGCTATTATAAATAGACCTGTGTGGTCACGTCAAGAGTTATTCGACTATTTCTATTTTTGAAAAGTTCCAAGAACGAGAGTCTTCGTTTGATTTTGAAAGATCTCCGGTGAACTTCGTCTTCTCCGACCATCTGCATCTTTTTCGACTGATTGCATCAATGGCGCCATGAAGAATGAGCTCTGGCTCCAAGAAGTTCGCTGGAGCGACTTCTGAAATGCCGTCGGCTGGGGACGGCGGCGGTGTTCTTGTTTCTGTGGGAGCATCTTCGTCGTCGTCGCCATCGTGTGGGCCTCCCTGCCGTGGTAGGTGGTGATCATAATAACTTGTTTTGACAAGTTTTCTGAAAACCCTAGATGGGTTCTTGACAACGAGGAAGATGACTCGTTTCTGTTTAATGAAAATGCAGAGTTAGGACTCTGTGTTCATCATAAAACATGATGTTAACTCCTGCATTTTAAACTCTAAACGTGGGTCTCGGCCTTCGCGTTTGGGATTTACAACGTGTGTCTCGACTCTCGTGTTTGGGATTACAACACGAGGCTCGACTCTCGCGTTTGGGATTTACAACACGAGGTTGGCCCTTTGTGTTTGGGATTTACAACACGAGGCTCGACTCTCGCGTTTGGGATTTACAACACGAGGCTCAACTCTCGCGTTTGGTATTTACAACACGTGGCTCGACTCTCGCGTTTGGGATTTACAACATGAGGCTAGCCCTTTGTGTTTAAGATTTGACATGTGGGCCTTGATCTCTGTGTTTCTAGTTTTATATTTATGTCAACAACTTGTTTTAGCTGCTAATCTTTGCTTTTGACTTTGCAGTGTTCTTTCGGAATGTGCCACTTTCGCAAGAGCATCATTTTGGGTATATTGGCAACCCTAACGTGAATGAAGTTTTTAGCCTTCGCAGCAGAATTCCGTTGTGCACTTTCCCTGACTCGGAGAGAACGAGCATGCTTAGATTCCCACGATGCTCTACTCTCAGAGCTTTGATCACCGACTTAGACTTGGAGACTCCTGTCGACCATGATCAATTCCCTAAACTGATGTTCATTTTCGGAGATCATATAGCAGCTGATGACCGTCTCATACATGCAGAAGATTCAAAGCTGCTACGGAGAGTTAATAACCGCTTTCTCTTTCTCCCAAATATGAAGATGATGTATCCAATCTCCTACTTCTTGAACATGAGCTGTCGCCGATGTTTGACTTTTGATATAGTCAAGAAGAAAGAAAATGTGTGGCTTGGATTTGGTCGAAAAGCTTGCACACAAATCGGGGGACAACTCAAGGGTTTGAGGCCCGGCCTATTTGAGAAAAAAGATCATGCTCCAGAAGTACCACTTCCAGCGAATGTCTTCATTCGCCAATTCATTGCGGCTCATGGTGAATTCTCTGTGCAGACATTCAGATCCTCAGGATGGGTTTGTTCTAGAGAAGGAGGTTGGTGGACCCGGATGGTAGATTTTGTTCTTGAGGAGATTAAGGAACCGCTCGCTCAATCGGGTCTCACGATCCTAGTGTTAGCTACTCGGCGTGGGATTGTTCAAAGCTATCCCAATTTCTTCACCATGTTGGAGAGATATAACCTGGACAGCTACACATTCTTCACACCTGTAGGGGAGTTAGGCTTTGCTCTCCACGAGATGTAAGCGGTATCGAGGTTGCCATTCGGTCGGATTCCCTATGAAGAGTTCATCCCTACTACTAAAGAGCTCTTTATTTTGAGGGCGGCACACCCAGAAGTTTATGCGACTTTCTGGGAGCTGATGTACCACTTCCACATATGTGCTCAGGTCATTGGGATGCGCGGAGGGGGTCTTATGCATACTGCATGGGCGGACTATCTCTTTCAGAACTTAAGTCAGAAAGATGAGGCCGTGTAGGGTCAAAAAATTGATGTTGGGATTGATTTTCTTGTTTTTAAGAAATGTGTTCGATCACTTGGTACGAAACCCTTACAATCACTCACACTCTCTCTCGATTACAGAGGAAGAGAAGATTAATTCAGCTTCTCTTTTGTTTAACATGGGTTCTAGGTGGCGAAAGGATGCTTCCCCCGATGCTTGAGTCGAGCTTACCTCCCGTTGACGATCAGATCAAGATCGCAAGAGCTTCTGACCTTTGTTAACTGGCTGGAATCGAGGTTCGTACTCCGGATCGACGTGCAGAAACTTTGATCTCTGATGCTTCTCTAAGTCCAAGCTTGAAAATCTCTAATTCAGAATCCTCCTTTCTGTAGCCATCGATGGCTATTTATAGATTTTTGAGCACGTAACCGACGTGCTACAATAGTGGAGTCATGGGCGTAACTGATGCGCTGAAATTGTGAAGTCGTGACGTAACTGACTCCTTGAATTTAGTCCACGTGGCTGACTGGGCCTTCGTGGCCGTTACAACCTAATTTAATGTGGGTGACGAACTTCACTGTGTTGGCGAACCTCATCCTTGATGTCGAACCTCACTGCTGTTAGACCCTAGAGGGGGGGTGATTAGGGTCTTATGCTAATATAATCCGATTTTATACCAATTAAAACTTATTAATAAATTATTCTTGTAAGATAGATATACAATATGTTATGAGCAAGAATATATAATATGAACAAAGAGATATATCCTAACAAAGAGGTATATGATAAAATATATGCAATGATATATAAATTAACACAATGGTAAACAATCTAAACTAAAGATACAATTGTGATAGGGTAATATACAATGCAAACACACAATATGATCACGGAGTTCGGACCTTCCGTCCCACGTCTCCGCTCCCCACTCCCGGGGAGAAATCCACTATCACAACCGGGTTTTTTACGCTAACCCGAATAACATTTACACCACACAATATCGGTTTTCAATGCTCACCGATCAACGATCACAATGTTACAATGTAACTATACTCCACACCCTCTAAGTGTTGGTTTCTCCGTGTCCTTCCTCAAGTGCTCGGATACAACCTCTCCCTAGGTTTGTCAACCGACGCCACTCCTCTTGGAAGCAACCCCATCTCTCACCACACACTCCTCTCGGTGTACTAGTGTAATACAAAATGAATCTCGCAATAAGCACAATACAATAAATAATTGTTCTCTAATATGGATGAGAACACAATAAAAGCTCACACTCAATTGTTACAACTCTCACCAACCCAAATATACTATGTATGAAAATACAATAAGCTCAAGTGGGTGTGTGTAAACAATGAGTGAAATAAAATCTAAACTCAATATAAAAACTAGCTTTAAAGAATGATAATCAAACAAATATGCAAATGTAAAGCTAGATGAGAGTTTAGAAATGCTTCTCTGAAAAACAAGATGGAGAGATGGATTAAGATGAAGCTCAATCAATGTAGATGATCTCCTCCACTTGTGTAAAACTATTTCCCAAACAAAAACTCTTTTAAACAAACACTAAACAAACTTAAACCCTTGTTTAAAACTTGTTTAAAAACATCTTGGATGATGAAAATAGTTATAGCAAAGGGGTATATATAGGGTAGAAGAAAACAACCCTAAAAACCCAAAAAACCACTAAAAGACAAAAATCAGCAAGTTACAGATTCTGTACAAAAATAGTCGTTGGAGTGAACGGCGGTCGACCGTGAAAATCTCACGGTCGACCGCGAGCCACTTTTAAAACTTGGAAAATTTTCAGAAACTTTGGCGGTCGACCGTGGGAATTTTTGAGCTGACGGTCGACCGTGGCGATCGACCGCGAAAATTGCTGATGGCTCCGCAGGTAAAAACAAAGGCGCGGTCGACCGTGGCGGTCAACCGTAAACTGACATATGAGAAAATAGGTTTGAAAGTTGATTTTCTGATTTTAAAACCATGTTTAAAAATATCAAATAAATTCCAAAAAATATAAAACTTTGAGAAATATCATCATTTTGCAAAATAGTCCAAAAACATAAAAATGTAAACATATGAATTTTGACATTTTGCCTAAACCATATTTTAAAACTTTACAAAATGGTTTTATAGACTTGAAGAGATATGTAAACTATTGTTATGAAGTCTATAAACAATGAATGTAGTATTTTATCAAAATACACATATAATGCACTAAAACATGATTTCATTGAACTAAATAAAATTGATATTGATGAAATCATATATATGCATATAAGTATGAAACAAAAATATGTTTTCTAATTATATTTGATTGTTTCATATTAAAACTTGAAAACTATCAAACCAAAACATATATGTATATATATATAACTATATATATACAAAACCAAAACGTGTATGTATGTATATGATTGAGCTTAAAGTACTAACACACATAATATAAACACCTAAACTAAATGTTACTCAAGCTTGATCTTGATCTTCATTGTAGCTCAACTTGGTAAACTTGGATGAAGCTTGTAATTAGATCTTTAACTTGATAGCAAGGCTTCACTCCACTATTCCGCCAACTTCCATTGGATATGATCGTGAAAGATTGATTCCATCCATCCTCCAACCCGTTATTTGCCTAGAATAAATACGAAAACACAAACACTAGACAAACAACATTAGAAATAAATTGTTTGTTAAACATCATCAAAACAAGAAGGCCAACAACTGCGTGGCGAGCCTCGTCTTTGATGTCGAGCCTCGCTGCGTGGCGAACCTCGTGAGCTTCTTTAATAATGAGCTTCGTCTTCACTGACGAGCTTTAAATCTGATGACAAGCTTTGTTCTCATTGACGAACTTCACCTCCGATGATGAACTCCGAATCTCGTATCCAATGACGAGCCTTGAACCTTGTATCCGATGACGAGCTCCATCTTTGATAGCTATAGTTCAACTCGTGTCCAATAACGATTTTCGAACCCTGTATCCACTAGTGAACCTCGAACCTCGTATCCAATGATGAGCTCCGAATTCCATATCCACTAGCGAACCTCGTATCCAATGACGAGCTCCGAGTCTCGTGGATCCGTTTTATTCAATAATGAACTTTATCTTTCAATGTTGAGTTCTGCTGCATGGTGACTCTCGTTCTTGAGGTTGATCTTTTCTAAACAATGAACATCGCTTCTGATTGAAAGGGGGTTCGTTTCCCTGACCATTCTTTTCACCTTTCGAATTTTGGCATTTTTTAATACCTACAAAACCCCCTTCAAAGTTTTTAGACTTGAATCGTGTTGTATGTAGTCTGAAATACTTTGAATAAGTATCTCGAACCTGAGGAGTTTATTTCACGAGCCTGGTTTTGACATGAACCTCGTGTTTGCGAAAGTTACTTTGAGGTTCATTCTGGAGTCTGTCCCTTTATACAAGCCTTGTCAGAATAACAAACGTCTGACAAATGACCCCTCGTAGCTTCGTCAGCACCACTGCTATGCATATTTCCCAGACCTAGCGAATGGTTGCCAGCTGGTGATTGAAAATCCCCGTGAATCCCGTCCGTAGATCTTATTGGCGATAGATCTCGTCAAACGACCTTAACTGAAGATCGTGATCCTTGATTCGACCCTTTTCTCACCCCTATAATTAGGGTATCATAATATGAGAAGTCCTTTCTTCTCTCTTCGTCGTTTGGGTTATCTGAACTCCTTTTCTTCTCAAAATTCTGATCTTTCTTTCTTCACAAGTCCTTCAAGCGAAATCAATGGCCCCTAAGACCGCTGTAGACCGAAGCAAGAGTAAGGGCAAGAAGGTTGCTGGCTCTTCGCACGAACCTGGCGTTCTACCCACCTTTTCAGGTAATAGATCTTAAACGCATGATTTATGTTCTGAGGGATGTCAACCATGTCTATTTTAGACTTGGGTTTCTTGAGGAAGATGAACAGTTTCTTCCAGACTCATCATAAAGATGACGTCTTTTTGGCTGGATGAGGCTCGTCATCGATGATTCTCATCTCTATGACTTGTTTCATCTTTCGATGAGCCTTATTTGTAAGTTGCACTTCACATATCCAATGTCGTTGGCTATTTTGACGAGGGTCATCCTCTAGAATTGTTAAACAAAATTCGTTTATATGATGAGCTTCGTCTTTTCATCGACCACGTTCGTTGGATTGGCGAATTTTGTCTTCAGATGATGAACTTCGTGTTCTCCAACGAACCTTGCTGAACTGATGAACCTCGTTATCCCTATCGAGGTTCATTATTCGAATGAATTTCGACGTTCGTTGCCAGAATGACCTTCGTGTTATTTTACCATGACTACTGCTTGAGACTAATCTTGTTTGTCTTTTTGTGCAATCATATATCCTTCTACTCCACTTCCTCAACGTGGCAATCTCGGAGCGGATGGTACTCAGACGATTGCCATTCATCCTCATTATTCTGCTCTTGAGAGTATTCCGCTGTTCGGAGAACGGGGGCTAGAAAAAGTGGATCTTCTTTCTGACCCTTCAGTTTCCACATTTAGGCGTATGATCATTGATGCTCCCTTAGAGTCTATCAATCGTGAACCTATTGTGAAGCATGTTCTCTTATTCGGAGACTCTTCAGAGGATCCTGATTTGTTGGATATCGGGACATACGAATGGCTTAGAACTGTAAACGGGTGAAATTTGTTCTTACTTCGGATGGAGCGTGACGTCTCTCTTACTGCTTTGAAGATTGTCTCGGCTCCCAGGAGAATGGATTAGGATTTAACCCCAGTACAAGATGGGGTCATATGTAGCCACTTTTTTCGTAGCGGCGCCAAGATAGATAGTGGTGGTCGTTACATCATCGGATTGCACCCTGAGCTTTTTCAAAAAGAACTCCCGATTGGTGAGACTGCTGAAAAGGCTAACACTTTTGGTCGTGCGTTCTTTAGAAAAAATGGTCAATTCCCTGCTAAAGACTTTAGAACTCCAGGCTGGTCTCATTGGAGTCCTACACAATGGTGACATCGTATCACCGAATACATTTTGCGGGAGAATCAAGAAGACCTGCAAAAGTTTGGTCTTTATGCGCCCATCAGGGCGACACAATTCGGGTTGATCAATAACTCCCACCAATTCTTTGATATTTTGGAATTGAATAATCCTACAACCCGTAAATTTCTTTACTCCTGATGGAGAAATAAGGATTGTTCTTCATGAGATGGAAGAAGTCTCCGGGCTGCCGAACGGGAACTACCCGTATGAGGAGTATATCCCAGGTCAACGAGAGTTAGTTGTTTTAGAGAAGGAACAATCCCAAGTGGTAGAGACCTTTTGGGAAGTAATGTGTCACTACCACATTTGTATGAACGTGGAGGGATGGCTCAATAAGAGGGGTGAAAGACTCCTTAGCCATAACATCTGGGCCCGATATCTCTTCAAGAACTTGGAGCATAAAAATGACCCCGTGGTTCCCTTGGGTCCTTGCGACGCGAGTGAATTGTCGCGACGGGTACTTACTTATCCTCTCATGCATCGGGTATCGGAATCAGATGAACAAGGTTACCCTGTTGGTACCACTTTTGAGAGTTACTTCTTTCAAAGTGGGGAGCCTATTTTTTCTAAGGCGCTGCTGGCAGGATATCTCATGTTGTGGCTTCATCAAGTCGTCGTCGTTTCTGGAAACTTTGATTTGCTACCAATGGAAGTGGTGTTTCTTGCCGTATGTTTAGCGCATGGCCATTCTTATGCCCTTCTTCCTACTATGATCGTCCGCATTCATTATGGATTGCGGAGTTTATGTTACCAATTTTGTCGAGGTAACGAGAACCCAAAGGTTGGCTTGCCATACACTTATTTCATGGCATGGGTTGTTCTGCATTGTCCAACCCTTATGGGTACGCCTTCTACTCGTACAGAGAATGAGAAGCTAATATAGGGCCAGACTTCAAGTATTCAGAGTATTTTCTCCTTATCAGTAGAATCACCCACCCCGTGATTAATTTCGTAAGTTAAAGCCCAAGAAAGATGAAGTAAATAGCAAAAGATGAGGTTTTGCTCTGTAAATTAGCAGTCAAGGCTGGTACCTGCAGTTTGATTCTACGGAACATTGTCATATGGTTAGAATCCCTCGGTCGCCATCGTCACCTTAGGTGTGTGTTTATTATTACTGGCGCTCTAGATTTTCTTTGACGCTTTTCTAGCATTAAGCTCTATCTTTTCTGTCTTTGTCGTTCTCGTGTGTGACACTGAGAAAATGTCTCCCTAGTACCTTGTATAATTGCGCTTATTGTGCTGTCTCGCGATTTAGTTTATAAATGTAATATCGTAGATTTTGAGAATGTGATGACATGTTTTGTGGCCCTTGTGCATGACTTCCACTTATTGCTGACACATGCACGGCATGGGTAATATCCATCAGTACTTCTCTTAATTGAAAGATGCATTGTTGCGAAGAAAAGATGCTTCTTACAAAATTATGCGCCCCCGACTCTTAAGAAAATTTCAGTTCGAAGAGACATTCTCTTAAACTTCAGATAAGCTGTAGTTCAAATTCATGTGCATCCCGTGTGCAAGAAACCAAATTTTCACGCTGACGAGGCTTATATAAGTAGTGCTGGTTGTGCAGGTACTACTCAATGTATGGGCATGTTGAGAAGTTAGCAGAGGAGATTAAAAAAGGTGCATCATCCGTCGAAGGAGTAGAAGCTAAGCTATGGCAGGTCTGTGTTCACTACCTGAACCATAACTATGTTTCTTGAGTAAAGAATGTCAAATGGGCTGAAAGCATATATTCAATTCTAGTCATCCTGTCTTTAGAGGAAATTAGTAGGCCAATACTAATTAAGTGTAGTCTCATCTTATTAAAACATTTTCTACAGTTATGCACCATTCCTGAAACTAAACGAAGAGAAATTAATGCACTATTTGTGAAACAGGTACCTGAAACTCTCCCTGAAGAGGTGCTTGCAAAGATGAGCGCGCCTCCCAAGGGTGAAGCACCAGCAATCACAGCAAATGAGCTTGTTGAGGCTGATGGAATTATCTTTGGTTTCCCAACTAGATTTGGAATGATGGCAGCACAGTTCAAAGCTTTTCTGGATTCAACCGGAGGCCTCTGGGGAAGCCAGCAGCTTGCTGGCAAGCCTGCGGGGATTTTCTTCAGCACAGGATCCCAGGGTGGGGGACAGGAGACTACTGCGTAAGCCGCTTCATCACGTTCACTCCTACCATTAGGCTAACAGTACTCAGATACTAGCACTCACTTGTTTTCCGCAGCATTTATATACACGCCCTAAGTTGTTTAAAACTAGGCACGTTAGTACCCTCTATGCAAATGTGAAAATTTTCACCCTCAACTCAAACGGTCACTCGGTAAAGTCCACATCATTCCACATATCCCAAATCTGTTCACGTTCACGTATGTCTACATTTAGGGCTGCCTGTTAGGAAAATTACCGAAGACACTCGACATCTTGACCAACATGTGCTAAAATTTCTGCAGTTTTACAGCAATTACTCAGCTGGTTCACCATGGGATGATGTTTGTCCCTGTCGGCTACACTTTTGGTGCTGGAATGTTCGAGATGGAGCAAGTGAAGGGAGGAAGTCCTTATGGTGCTGGAACTTTCGCGGGTGATGGTTCAAGAACTCCGACTGAGCTAGAGCTGAAGCAAGCGTTCCATCAGGGCCAGTACTTTGCCAGCGTCGCCAAGAAACTCAAGGGCTCATCCTGATCTGCTCCATACTTCCAGTCTTTTGCGACGCTATATACTGTCACGTGTTACTATCGTCATGTAGTAAATGCGGGTTTATTTCACATTTAACGCATACATACCTGTCAGAGTTAGTTACGGTGCTGTGTCCTGTAAGCCGCGTGATTAGTAAAATGGGTCATCGGTTGTTTGCTCTTTGAGCTGGGGCTGTTTCAGTTGCTTGAAGATGGTCATGTTTGTATTATGATGATGCTAAACCACTGAGAATCTTCATGCAGTGGAAAGTTATGTCAGGGTTAATATCCTTTTTTAAAACTCTGATGACGGGTTTTCTTCCAAAAATATGAAGAAGATTTACTTTTATGAAGGATCAGGCTAGTTTATCAGGTAAATGTCTCTGAAAATGGCAATCCATGGGTGTGAAGGGTGGTAACCGTCACCATAGTTATAGATGAGGGTGTTATCTGCAATTTGGAAAAAGATAGAGAAAACCCCTCAAAAATATCTTTAGTCAAATATAAATACCTAGCCTCTCTCTCAAAACCCTGGCTAATTAAATCCCCCCCTTATCTTCATCCTCCTTGCTCTCCCTCTCCCTCTCCCTCTCCTCCAATGGCGACCCTAACCTCCTCATCCTCCTCCTCGTACCTCCACCTCAAATCCCTAATCCCCTCCTCCACCACCCCCAACCCGAGATCCCTCAACCCTTCTCGTCTCAACCCCTCAGCTCCCCTCCCTCTCAAGAAACGACCCTCCATGGGGGTTTCAAACCGACCAACCATCAAAGCGATGGCCGTGAACAGAAACAACAGCAACGACGAGCCCAGGGAGACGATTATGCTGCCGGGCTGCGATTACAACCACTGGCTTATCGTCATGGAGTTCCCCAAAGACCCGGCGCCGACGAGGGAGCAGATGATTGAGACCTACCTCAACACCCTTGCCACTGTCCTTGGAAGGTAGCCGAGAATTTGATCGCCCAGTTGAGCATTCTTGATTATTTGTTTTTTATTGTAATGTTTTTGATTTGATTTTGTCATGCTCATGGAGAAAATTAGGTTAAAGTTAGTTTCTTTTAAGACAAACTGTAGACTTTTTTGCTGAATCAATGTCTAGTTTGAAGGTTGTGTATCATATATGAACTCTCTGTATGCACTAGTTGCTTTTTGTTCTTCGGTTGAACCTTTTTTTCTTGTTACAGTAGAATGAATGATGTTATTCTTTAGATATTTTTTTCAGTATCTTTGATTTACAATTTGTAATGCTTGCTTTTATCTAGTTAAGTTAGTTAGCAATTGATTTTGGACAAAAACATGGAGCACCCAAGAAGTTTAAATCGATTTTGCACAAAACGTTGTGCTGAATGTACTTCATAGTATCTTTATGGAGCTTTTATACACTGAACAGAATAGGAAGTGTAAACAAGAAATTTCTTTTCTAGTGTGTTTCTTAGATTGATAATTGATTTCATTTTGGACCTCGCCTTTTTCCTCTTACCATTTCTTGTGTAAAAGCTCTACACTATAATCCTTATGTTCTACCCAAAGATAGCTGCATCAGAGCTTTTAAACTTTTTCCTTGTTTAAGGAGATGCATTTTATTTGCACTATACATAGTATTAAATCAATCTATTAGATTGTCGATGAGGAATATTAGGGTAGAATATTATGCAATCTTCTATTATATGAAGTATTTCCGTTGCTTTGATCGAACTTAGGGGGTTGTATGCGCGTGCATATCTGTTTGCGAGTAATGAGTGCAAGCATATAACAATTGTTTCTTGTCATATGTGCATGTGCAGTTGGATGATGAGGGCTTGAAAATGCTCAGAAGCATATAACCACGCAAATGAAGCATATTCACATAGGGATTTTGATTTTTTTTAATTTTATATTAATCAACACCAATGCTCCTCTTTATTTGACCGGGCTTTCATGGCAAGAAATAGCCATGTACAGAGTCAGAGGGGTTGTTGAATCATGTAAACACTTGCATACTGTTTTCTTCAAGCATCTGGGTACTCACTTGCAGAATAAGAATCTGTAAACTCATAGGGTTATAGAGACAAAAGCTTTGTTTTCTTTGGGTATTTCATTTCTTGCCATGTAATTGATCTCACATTCTTCAAATTTGCTATAATTACTTTGCGTTCTTATTCTATACTGTCCTTGTTTCCTTCACAGCATGGAGGAAGCCAAGAAGAATATGTATGCTTTCAGTACTACTACTTACACTGGCTTCCAGTGTACTGTGTCTGAAGAGACATCAGAGAAATTCAAAGGTCAGCATATGTTTGTAAGCAAATATATTTGTGTGATTTTCTTTTCTATATTGTTTCTAAATTTATTTATGTGTTTGCAGGATTGCCGGGTGTCCTGTGGGTACTCCCAGATTCCTACATTGATGTTAAGAATAAGGATTATGGAGGTTGGCCTTAGCACCTTCGGTGATTAAACTTCTTATTGTAATTTATTTGTGGTTAAGTTCTCAATATTCTTTGTTATTCAGGTGATAAGTATATAAATGGCGAGATAATCCCATGCAAGTACCCAACTTACCAACCGAAGCAAAGAAACAGTTCAAAATATGAGAGCAGAAGGTATGAGAGACGAAGAGATGGTCCTCCCCCTGAACGTAGAAAAGCAAAGCCAGCAGCTCCTCGGACTGAATCAGCATCTTCATAAGGTAAACACAAGATTTGGCATTATGCATTCGAAATCATGATCTCTGGACATAGTATTTTGCTAAGTTCTCAATTCTTGCTGTATTTGTTTTAGCCTTTGAAAATCATGATATCTAGACATCATATTTTGTTAATTCATTAAGTCTTGGCACTACTTTCATGCACATTATGCTAAGAGTACCACCTTCAATTATGATATGAGAAGGACAAGCGCATGACACGCAGAGTGGAAGAAGAGTAGATTCTTATGGTTGAAAGTTATCGTCTTGCTATCATACGTTGCGCTAATTTAGAGAGTGTAATGAGTTTCTCATTACCTTGTATTTTTATATAGTTATCCTCGTGCTCTGTTCTGCTTTGAGCCCTTGTGCTCATGTTCTTTCCTCAGTTTTCATAATTTGGTCCAATTAAGGTAATCTCCTATTGATATTAGGTAAAACGAGAGGCATTTTTCTTTTCCTTAGTTTGTTTTTTGGAGTATTCTAGTTGCTGTCTTATTTGGGATACACTTGTGTGCATCCGAGTATTCTAGTTACTTGAGAGATGCTTTCGATTGTTTATTCTTTAATGATTGGGATACACTTGTGTGCAGCAGAGTATAGAAGTGAAGATGAGTTATTTTAAGTACAAAGAATCATTACCTAATAAGAGAAGATTAATTTGTTCATCCCTACGAGTAGTTGTTTCGTCTTGAACTGGGTAGGAAGCACATATTACTGATATATTGATCAACTTCTTTTGCTTGTATTCATGAGCTGTTGGGTCTTTTAAACTCCTTTTGACCTTTTAACACTGTATCTCCTTTTCTTTAAACTTTTGGGACATCACTCCTTTTGGCAAGTCAAAGTTGGAATTCGAGTCATAGCCAACGCATTAGGAGTTAGTAACATCAACGAGTGGATTGGGCCAACAAGGCAACCATTGTTATTTGTTTGTCTTCATGTTCAGCGTTGGTTTACTCTCGTATAATCTATTGATTTAAAGTATTTATTAATGTGTAAATAACTATATTATGGGAAATTTCAGAAAAAACTCAATACATAGGGTCGATTTCCACAATACGCCCAAGCTTTTCCTACTAAACACCCAAAACTTTTCTCACGTAAGCCCCAAAGTGACAAAATGCCCCAGAGCATAAACAAATACTTTTTTTTTCATTTTTAGCTTTTTTGTCAAAAGGAAACCTCATATTTGCAAATTTGCAAGAAAACCCTCCTCTCCCTCCCTCTTTCCTCCCACTCATAGTATGTTTTTTTTTGGGTGGGGGGTGGGGGTGAGGGAGAGTTTCTGTTTTGTAAATTGCCTGACAAGTGGGGCTTTTCGTGGGAAAAGTTTTGAGTATTTAACGGGAAAAACAAAGTTCTTGGGGGTATTGTGTGAAACGCCCTAAAATATTGGAGGGTTTTGTAAAATTTACCCCTATGTTATTGTTGCAAAGGTGAAATTAACGTGGGCGTAGGGTACTCTCCTTTGGTCTACTTACTTCAGTTATCCTACCTTAAATGAAGGGTGAAATTGCTCTCCAGATTCAATTCATTTATAAGTTCTAGTTCCTAAATTGCCCAAATAGTCTGCAGGGTCATTGTTTGTGCATCTCTCAGTGTTGTCTGCATAGTATACAACACATCACGCTTCAAATTCTTGCCTCTTAGGTCCTACATTTTAAATGCGAATCATGCTCTCATCTGATTGAATTGCAGGTGCCTAGAGGCCCTTAATAAATGCACCAAATTGATGATATCCGAAGGAGTTGGTGTGTGCTAGTTGAACTGTCCTGTCGAAAAACAATGGCTACTCTATGATATAATAAGATCCAATTGATTAATCTTTTGACAAAATTGGTTTCCTGATCATTTCTCAAGACTTGTTCATCTGTTTCCTTAATGATTGGTAGTAGGGCCTATGATTACTGCATGAGTGGTGGTAAAATTTTGCCCTGCTACTTATCTGAAAAATCTATGCTGACATGAGTTATGATGGAGGTTATTAAGTTTGTATTGAACCGTTAAGTTTGTATTGAACCTAGTTGAGTAAGTGTTAAACCGAGTCATGAAATACACTTTGGTATTGTTAGTAAGTGTCGAGTATGTGATTCTAGTCTCAAAAGGAAAATGATAGGAGCCTGAGTTGTTTATTTGGAGTCTGAGTTGTCTATCTTTGTTTGGGGCCTATTTACTAATCGATTAATCTTTTGCCCTCTTAAATAATAATTCCTTGTAAAGAATGTCAAACTCAATGATTGCGGGATATCTTCTACAGGGGAGCTAAAGCCAAGACAGAAGGATTTGTTTTCTAAAATATAATGGGGGTATCCCGCTTGGAGACCCGAACTAAAGTGGATTAATGGACTAGTACTAACAGTGCCCTTATGGCTTTGTAAAATAAAGAAGTTAAAAAAGTGAGGAACTTAGATGTTATGGGTATATGCTCACTTGTCTAAGTATTAATGGGAATGTTTGATTAGTAGTAGTTATAGATGGTTGAATAGGTGAAGGCAAAGATGTATCATAGACCTAATACCTTTGACCAAAATTGCAGACTGGCATCATGTAATAAGTAATTAAGAAGAAGAGAAACCGATTGGGGGAGCTCCTGAGTAATTTAATTTAAATTAAGCTATCATTCTGCATAACCACAGAGAGTTCAGAATGAATGATTGGGGGTGCTCCTTGGCTTAACAAATTAAAGCTTTGGAATTTCCACCCTTTTTGTTTCTAGTGGACCACTCTGGCTTCTGTCTTCCAATCCTTGCCAAGATTCTATTCCCTTTAGTTTGCTAGTCTCTCTCACTTCTTCATGCCGAAAAAGAAAAAGCCAATTTTCAAATCTCAACACTGAATTCACTTTGTGCTTCTCAATTTAGTAACTGTAATATCTCCATGTTAGATATCTAAAGTGACAAAATCGCCCTTTTATTAATTGTGAAGACATTAGTTGACACTTGACTTTTTCTTCTTCTTTTTTCACAACAAGTAACCCTCAAGAATTAATAGAACCAATGCTCATAAGAAAGTTAACAATTATTTTGAATCATAATTGTTGAATGTTCAAAATTACACTTCATATTCTTCATGTCACCTTCTAACTAAAATTTTAAACCAAAGCTTCTTCATTCAAATAGAAGCTTTAATTGTTTTCAGGTTTCATGGGTGGTTATCTATGTTCTTATGGACAATCATTATTTTCTATGTAATAAAAATATCCTTCTACAGAAAAAGAAAGAAATAATCTAGGCACAAAATCATTTGAATAATTGGATTGCTCTATACTAATCACCACTGCCTGCCAGTTACTTTCCTCTTTTCCCCTGTTTCCAATACGTTGCGAAAGGGTACTTTGGTAGTTCCGAACTTTTCCATTAGTCTATGTAGCCCCCACCTTAAGAAAAAAAATTCCCTTTTTCAGGGAACTTTTCTCCAGCAATCTCTCTCTCTCTCTCTCTCTCTCTCAAACCCCTCCTTAAACCCACCTCCCCCCTTCTCTCTCTCTCTCTCTCTCTCTCTCTCTCTCTCTCTCTCTCTCTCTCATATGGAGTTCCTTTCTCTCTCTTGTTTCCTCCTCCTCCTCCCTATCTTTACCAGAGGTGATCCAATCCATGACCTCCTCAAAGCTCACAACCTTCCACCTGGTCTCCTCCCCAAATCCATAACCAACTTCACCTTCGACCCCTCAACCTCTCTCCTCGTAGCCCACCTCGAAAAACCCTGCTATGCCAAATACGACAGCCTCACTTACTTTGACTGGGTGGTGACCGGAAAGTTAAGCTACGGAGTACTGAAACGAGTTGATGGGTTTAAGCAAGAGGAGCTCTTCGTTTGGTTGCCTGTCAAGGGGATTTTTAACATGAATCCTGAGTCTGGAGTGATTATGTTTGATATTGGACTTGCTCATAAACAGTTGTCGATGAGTTTGTTTGAGACGCCGCCGGAGTGTAACGATTATGGGGTTTTGGATGAGGTTGGAGGTGAGTTAAAAAACATTGGATTTTGATGGGTTGTAAAATGATTTTTAATTGAATTGTTTTAATGGGTATTGTTTCTTTTTATGACATCTCTGGTCTTTTTATCGAATTAGTGGCTGAGAAGATGGAATTTTGAGTTGATTTAGATCGGCGTTCGCTAGGTGGGGTTTGAAATGGAGGGGGTTGTTGGGAGTTTGAACTGGCTTTTTAATGTGTCTATCTATCTATCTAGTGAATAGGCTTGTGGTACTCAAGATTCGGATTGTTCCATTCTCTGTTCCCTTTGTCAGTTCGGAAAATTGATATAGATTTCTTTATTCAGTTTGAAATTGAATTATATGATTATTATTTAGTATTTATGGGTTCTCATTAATTATTTGTGGGATGTTTTGCATTCGTTTTCTGAATGTCCACTTCCTTCTTATAAATGCAATGAAGGTGATGGGTTTATCGAATTTGAAAATTTGAATGTCTGTTACTTTATTAATTAATAATTCTTTTGTAATGGTATAAGTTGAATGTCAGCATTCATGCTTCTGGTTATTTTGTTTTGGAATTTTGTATCACATGTTTCTTGCTTCTCTGTAGTCCCCTTCGCTCTTCTTTCTGGTTATTTTGTTTTGGAATTTTGTATCACATGTTTCTTGCTTCTCTGTAGTCCCCTTCGCTCTTCTACCTACCTATCTGTGCTTTTCTTCAATTGCCAGCAGAGCAGTCTCAGAGTGTTGATAAATTTTATTTACTCGCTTTCAACTAGTAACTGAACGATGGTTTTTGTTTGCAGGGTCTCTTGGCAGAAAAGGAGGAATCAAGGAGCAAAGATGATAAAGAGTCTACGCAGAAAAGATGCTCTCTCTCTCTCTCTCTATGCGTTTCCCCTTATTTCCTGCTTTTTTTTTACTTAGCTTTTTAGACTTCTTTTCGTGGAAAACTAGCTTATTATGAACTCTGTTGTAAATGGAAGTTTGATAATCAAAGACCCTGAAGAGTTCAGCCAGTTGATACCCTCTTTTTTTTTTTTAACCCCACCCCCGGTTGTGTTTTCTTTGTGCTAATTGATGATTAAGTGACCTAACAATGGTTTGCTCGCCTTAATATATAGTTATTTTTCTTGTAATAAGACTAGAAAACTTGTGCTTAGATGGCTGATGACTCTGGCACCCACCAAACATAATAGTTATTTCTTGCGTCTTTGTTGAGATACTTTCCACTTTAGCTGAGTTGGATTATGCACTGTGGCTCTAGCCAATGTACAACTCAAAAATTTACCCCCAATTTCGATCCTAATACAATAATCTTACTACCGAACTTTGTGGTGAAAACGGTGCCCCTTCAATCTTGAAAGAGTTGACGGAATCACTTCCTCGGTACTATTTTTGTGGGGACGATGAGCCAGGGCTTGCTAAAGGAAGGAACAGAACACACAAGTGTAGATGTACATAACACGATAAAAAGAGGGAAGTCAAATAATAGGAAACCTATTTTCTAAGAAAAATTGTTTTGAGATTGTTTGGTTGACTAAAAAAAGAAGGAAATCAAAGAATGGGATATGAGTTGTCACATTATTATTAGATGATGCGTGTGATTTTTTAAGAAAATTTGTTTTGAGGTTGTTTGGTTGGCTAAAAAATTAAGGAAATAAATTATAAGAAACTTATTTCCTGTAATAGGTTCTTTTCTTATGTTTGGTTCATTCTAAGAAAATAGATGAGATGAGATGAGTTGTTATTATATTATTGGATGATATGACCTACACTTAAGGAAATCGATTTCCTAGCTTTTTTGGAGGAAATTGATGGAAATAAAATGTTAATGAGACGAGATGAGTTGTCACCATATTATTGGATGATGCGCGCGGTTTTTAAAGATGTGATGTGATGAAAGATGAGATGAGTTGGATGATGTGACTCATTTCTTGTGTTTAGTTTATTTTTAGGAGATGATATGAGATGAGTTGTAGAATGAAAACAATATTTTATTGGATGTTGTGGTCAGTTTTAGGGATGAAAATGGATAAAAATAATATTTTATTGATTTCCATGTACACTTTTCCTTTTCTTGATTTTTGGGAAACCATCCAAAGCCCCTTATCGTCAAATTTATTTATTTTTTATAATTTTTTTTTTAAAGAAAATGGTAGGACTCGTTGAAGACTCGAAGAACGTAGTACACGCGCATTTCAAATAGGAAAAAGACACGGACGCTTTCGACCTTTAGCGATGCGTGTTTTCGTGACGAGAATATCACTGGCAGCAGGTGTTGGTTAAGCTGTCAGTAGCACTCTCTTGCCTCCCCCTACTTTTTTGACAAAAAAATGTCTAATCGATTAATGTCTTATTCTAATTCTTCAGCTCCAAGATTTCCTTGTCGCTAAAATAAAGTTAAATTGCATTATTAGAAGTTGCTGTCCCTTGCATAACAAGGCTCGTATCGAGATGTCAGCATCTTAAAAAATATATTGTGTTCTTGAGTGTCAAATCACGGTGGTTTTAGACGGGTGGATTTCTTCATGATTTTCCATTTCCCATCAAACGCAAGCGCGTATGTCATAGGACAATGTTGTTTACAAGTACATAGATATCTTTGTTTAATTACGTATGTTTTGATAATGATACATAGGCTTAGGATTTATGAGGGCAAAATTTTAAAACAGACCCCTTTGCAAAAAATATTCCTAAAAAATATCCTGTTTTGAAAATATTCGTAAAAAACGACCTAGTTTCAGCCTTAATGTTGAAACTGGGTTGTTTTTTTGCGAAAAATGTTCCCAAACTTTTTACGGGAGTTGAACTCCCGTGAAGTTTTTTTCAAAACAAAACTTCACGGGAGTTGAAGTCCCGTGAAGTTTTTTCAAACTTCACGAGAGTTCAACTCCCGTGAAGTTTGGGAATATTTTTTTTTTTTCAAAAACCGACCTAGTTTCAGTACTGAGACTAAAAGTAGGTCGTTTTTTAAAAATAAAGTGGAAACGGGTCTTTTTTAGGAATATTTTTGCAAAGGGGTCTGTTTTCAAAATTTATCCGGATTTATGAAGATAAAAGGACCTAGTCAAGGCTCAAGAATGGGGGAGGAAACAAACCTCCTCAGGAAAAAGAACCAAGTTATTTTTAAAGCGCTTTATTGAACAAGCTGTAGAAGTTCGTATCAAGCGCCTAGATCCCATGAAAGTATCATTTGTACGTTTTAATGGCCACGCAATCGTAATTAAAATAAAGGGCCGAAGCGGGTACCAAAAGGGCCATGATTGCACATGCAGCGACCCAATCGGACGGAAGAACCTAACGCTACCAAACGACATTAATTAAATCCGAACTTTTGGGCTCTGGGCCTTCGATTAAGATTTGATACCAAACGAAGGCGCTGGCCCATTTCCTTATTCTGATCGCTCGGTAGAGTTACCTGCCTCCCATCGCCGTAAATACGACGCGGCCTGCTCTCGCTCTTTCGTCTCCTCCACGCTCTCTCGATTCAAATCTCTCCTTTGAAAATTTCCAGCGACGAAGTTTTCTTCTTTGATCCGCTGACCGCCTGTTAGCGGTCCGAGGGGGCGTCAGCGGCGGGGGGGGGGGGAGGGGGGGGGGG
>NC_033800.1:149985965-149998340 GCF_001876935.1 Asparagus officinalis | reverse complement strand
GCGGGGGAAGACGAAGGCGGGTGACGACGTGGACGGGGTCAAACTTGGCGACGAGCCGGAAGAAGAAAAAAGGGTTTGTTTCGCTTCAAAGTTCGATTTTGATGTTTTATGCAGATTAAATGGAGGATTTTTTTTTGAATTATTTAGCCAATTTGGTGTTGGGGCTGGAAGTTGGGGTCAGTTCTTTTTTTTTTTTGGCTGAATTTTCACGATTCCTATGAATCGATTTTATCCTTAATTTGCTCATAGTAGAAACACACGAGTCATGGTCCAAAGATGGAAGTTTTGGCTGAAGCTATGCTGCAGAGCCAGTTATTATGGGAAAATTTTTCTCAAAAGCGAGGAAGCTTTTGCTTTCATCAGTAGAAACTAGAGTCTTGTTGCTTGCCTATGATACATCTTTTAGTTAATTTATCTCAAATTTGTTAAATTAAATGCTTCCTCTGCGCATGCTTATTCGTTTCACTTGAATTTTATTTTTATTTTTTTTTGTTTTTGATGTGGCTATGATTTTGTACCGTATATTCATGCAGTATTAGAGAGCATCATTTGTGAGAAGCAGCCTATGGCGAGAATAAAACCGCAAGCACTGCTAATGCAGAGCAAAAAGAAGAAGGCCCCGGCACGAATCAGTCTGACTGCCATCATTGCATGCAACCTTACAGTTTTCTTGGCTGTGTTTTCCTTGTATGCGACCTATAAATATTGGTACCGAAGGTTAGCGTCTTCTTGGATTCCTAGCGAAAATTTCCTTCTTATCCTATTGATTTTTTGTAGTGATACTTGTTAATTATTTTGGTTATCGTGAAGTCACCATTGTTTGAAACATCACTTTCTCTCAGAGACTAAGATCATAATAAACTTACCTTTCAGGCCAAGTGATAAAACTGAATTTTACCCAAATACCTTCGAGGTATGTATGGTTTTCAGCTTGAACATTACTTCATTTCATTTTCACTGAATTTTACCCAAATACCTTCGAGGTATGTATGGTTTTCAGCTTGAACATTACTTCATTTCATTTTCTTGTTTCACTTTCCTGCATTCTTTTTTTTTTGTATGGTTTTCAGCTTGAACATTACTTCATTTCATTTTCTTGTTTCACTTTCCTGCATTCTTTTTTTTTCTTTTTCTTTGCTGCAGGACACTGAGGCCCTTGGAGAATTGAAGGATCTTCCTAGTTATGCTGTAAGTAATTCTCCCATGTAATAGTGAGTTGCTGTTGCGGTAATTTCTGTTCTAATGACAACAGTAGACACTTGAATGATGAGTCTTACCCATATCCGGTGACAACAGTAGATGCTTGAATGATGACCTTACCCATATCCTGATGTATCGGATGCATGTATGATACACCTCTTTGTTGTTTATGATTTGTACTTTATCAAAACTCAAGAGCTTGATGTAAGTATATACTTTTTTTTTGATATAAACATACTTATTGTGAAATCTGAATATTATATTATGGTGTTATTTATCTGCATTGTTGCTTTATGTAACGTCGACCTTTCCTAGTCGTGCTGCAGTGGGTGGTATAAGGAGAAACTGACATTCTTCTTCATACTTTAAGCAGTTATGGAGGACCAGTCTTGTTCATTTTAAGGTTTAAATCATTGATCTATTTGATATAGTCTAATAAAGACAGGATGTGTATGCAGCCTTTAATGTCATTTTCATTGCTTTGTTATATCTTGTTCTTTTAGTTGACCTACCAACCTCTGGGCAAATACAAGTGTACAAGTTTGTATTTAGCCACACCTTTAATATGTCATGGAGTCTGAGGCTGTAGCTGCTAGTTTGTCCGTAAAAGGACTCCCATCACATCAAACATTTTTTCACTGTGTATCTATCTGAATATATGATAGGTTTGTCTGATATATAGTTTAAGGAAGACAAGACATGTGTAAACAATCAATGCCTTGATGTCCTTTTAATTTTCTTATTGTCAAGTGCCCTTTAGTTGGTTTGCCAATTCTTAGCAAATACAACAATGTATTTAGCCAAGATGCAGGAAATACACAATTTTGTCTTTCATAGGGCCAGTGGCCTTGGTAAATTTGTTAGTAAGAACTTCATCACAGCAGACTTTTTTTTTTTACTGTGTACGTATTTGAACATACTATAGGTAATAGGTAATTTTCTTTTCATTCTTTATTAGTTTTAATTGTTGGAATTTTGTAATAGATCTTGAACACTGCAAAAGGTTCAGTAACGGCAGAACTGTATAAGGATTCTTCTCCTGAAGTTGTGGATAAGTTTCTTGATTTGTGGTGAGAATTTATTTTAACTTATTCTCATGGAATGTATTCTGTAAGCATTGAATTTATTTAAATGTTTTCTTCTGAAAGAAAGCTTTTGGACTTCTCCTAGGTTAATAAAGATCTTAGAAGATGAATGAAGATAGCAAATTTTCTATAAGGAATTAAATTCATCTTTGGGCCTTAATATAAGCAAAAATAACTGAACAACTTATATTCACCGGAACGTGTCTTGCTTAAGTGGGAGTGTTCACTTCTCTTCATTTCTTTCATGTCCACTTCATTCATTATTATTCTGCTGGATGTTTCATTTGACAGTCAAAAAGGACATTTCAAGGGAATGCCTTTCCATCGAGTAATCAAACACTATGTAATTCAAGGAGGTGATTTCCCTGAACTTGGGGCTGCAGAGGATTGGACACTGAAAGGAAAATCCCATAGTGAACTTGCTAAGAGGTTTAATATTTGTACTTGTATTGTCAGTTTCATATTTTAAAGTATTCTATATTTTTTCATAATGGAAGTTAGAACTATGTTACTGTACATATATTCCTGCCAGTTACGCTCTTCAGTATGCATTAACTGTCTTGTCTGATGTCAGCTCAAAGCATGAGGCTTTTATGCTTGGAACTACAAAGGCAAAATCAGAGAATAAAGGTTTTGAGCTCTTTATCACAACTGCTCCAATTCCAGACTTAAATGACAAAATTGTTGTGTTTGGAAGAGTTATCAAGGGGGAGGATGTCGTCCAGGTAATCAACTGATTGCATTTGTATCCCTATCTAGTCACATGTCAAAAACTAATATAAATTTATATTTATATCGATCAATGTGCTTTCTGATTCTTTTCAGTTTATTAATCTAGTGAGTTCCATCTTCTTGTCCTTTAGGTATCTGTAGCAACTGCAATGACTTGTATAGTTTTGAAGATCAATATGATTTTTATCCACATACACAGGGCACCTCTTTGGAGCTCCTAGTTGCCCGCATGCTCACACATGTTTGAACTTCTTTTTGTGATTTAGATTGTCAAAAATGAAGAAGGTAGGAGAGTTTTAAGAAAAAAGTAAAGAGAAAAGGAAGGAAATAATACAAAAGGAGGAAAAGGCCTTGGAGAAGACGGGGAGTAAGTTTGAAATGCCCTCTTCATTGATTAATTATTGCAGATCACCTAATAGAAAAATATAAATTAGTTTTTTACATAGTTAAAGGTCACTATGGCTGGTCACATAGGATGTGGATTAATTTCTGTTGGCTTCACTCAGAAGCCAGATGTATGAAGTTTAGCCTCGCTAGAAGGAACAAGGTACATCGTCACTCTTGAGCTTTCTATAGAGTAGTTTAATCTATCTCCATCTTGAACCATAACCTAGACTGACATGTTTGATATGCCAAGGCAAACAGGGTACATAGATTCTGGGGATAGTATTATTGCACCCATGATCACTATTAATCGTGAATCTATTATCTACAAGGGAAACCTCATTGAGTCTTCTTCCTTAATCTTGTGCACATGATCGTGTAATTTTTCATGAGAAGGATATGAAAAATCTTAGAGCCTTAATCTTGTGCATAATTATGATTTTTCTTTACAGTATTAACTTCGTGTTATTTTTATTGACATAATGTAATTCCTATTCAGGAAATTGAAGAAGTTGATACAGATGAGCACTACCGGCCAAAGTCCCCCATAGGGATCATTGATATCATACTGAAGCATGAGCCATGAGCTATGTGAACAATTACCATCTACTTTCGGATTACTCACTGCTTGATTCAAGAGTTACCAGGCAGCTCAAATTTTGTCTTCATGTGAAAATGTCCTAGCAATAATTGAGTTCCTAAATTTGATGAATGTTGGTTATTGATGAGATAGTCAGATGTATTGTTCTATAATACAACTAGTTCACAAAGGGATATAACCCAATGCTTTCCTTTTTAGATTATACGCTTAGGTTTAACATATGCCCCTGGGTTTTATATGGATGAGAATGAGATATGGTGGGAAAAGTAATTGAAAACATGTGCATGTGTCTCAGCTGTATTTTCCCGTGATTGTAAAGATCTTATCAGCATAGATTCAGCATTTTTCATCTTATGCTTTGCCTCTTATTGAATGGCATGTGTGAATCATGATATCTGGGAAAAGAAACCGATATCCTCTTTTGGCATCAACAGGTATTGTAGAATTCCCACGGAATGAAATCGAAATATGTGCGTAAATGTAAAAGCGACCAGAGAGTTACAACATTATCTTTCAGCCCAGGTAAAGATTAAATCATGTGACACTGCAATAGACCTATGCTTCTGGACTTCAGAATTGGCAGGATAAAACGCCTCCAAGCAACCTCAAGTTGGGGAGCACACGCAAAAGTGTCAAAGCTAAGGGGCGCTGGTCCTGACGGCTTCGCTTCTTTTCTCCTGAGCTTTTGCTGGGGGATCCAACATCTATAGATATAATGTAACTCGTCGAACACCTGCTGCAGTCAACATGATACTTGCTATTTTCGACGAAAGAGTAATTCCGACCCCTGCAACTTGGACAGGCCAAGAATTCCGGAATCCAAGATTCCTACATCGGTATCCAACTACGATCCATCACGATCGAAGATTGATTATTACAGCTGGTGCATCTGGATGGAAGAGAGCGGTACGGTCCTGAACCAATACGTTTACCGCAACTGCACCCAATATCAGCAGTAGCCCAATTGTTTTTTGTAGACTTTCTGACCGGAGTCCAATTCCAGCAGTTACTGCAACGACGATACAAATACCAGTACTATTGAAATATTATAGAAAACTTCATCTATATTAGGGTCGTGCTACAAGTATTTTTCAACTCATGTTCTGGCTCATAGCATACTTGGATTGAAAGATTGAATAGCAGCAGAAAAAAAAAACGATACCTTTTCTCGGCATCGACAGGTATCAGCAGAACATTCCCAGGGAATAAAATTGAAACTAGTGGTAAAAATTAAAACTACCAGAGAGTTGCATTATCCTTCGAATCAAGCAAAAACATGGAATCGTGAAAATGAAATAGACCTGTACCTCTGGGCTCCTAACATACTTTGGCTGGGGGAAGAAAACAATCGATAACCTAATGTAAACTAGTCCAATTTATCAAGAACTAATGCTGATCCCAACGACTTCGCTTCCTCTTTCCTCCCGAGCTCTTGCTGGATGATCCGACATCCACACCTATGACAGAACTCGCTCCGCACTTGCTGCAATCGACGTGATACTTGCTGTTCTCCACGAAATAGATGTTCCAACCCCCGCAACGAGGACAAGCCAAGAATTCTGGAGTCCAAGGTTTCTGCGTCGGCATCCAACTAAGATCAATCGCCAAACAAGAGTGATTATTACAACCTGTGCATCTGGAGAAAAGAGATTTGTACGGCCCCAAGCCAATGCCTCCGCCGCAACTGCAGCCAATGTCACCGGTGCCATAACCATAATTTGTGGTAGGCTCTTTCACCGGGCTCCAAGTACCGCAATTCTTGCACCGGTGAAGCAAACACTGCCTGCACGAGCTCAGCTTGAATTCCCAAGCGTGGGTCCTCCGACAGCGACCGCATGTTCTCAGAGCTTTGAAATTGCCGGGAATGACAGAGAAATTAGCCTCTGTTGAAGGCGTCCGGGTGGTCGACAACACGGACCAAGCCTGCAGTATGATTTTGGTGGCACCCTCGGCAGCGGCTGATCTGTTCTTGTCAGGGTGGGTCAGCATGCAGAGTTTCTTGTACTGTTTCTTGATGGTTTCGTGATCGGCGTCGGGGCTGACACCGAGGATCGAGTGCCAGTCGTCGCTTTTCGTCGCGGCGAGAACGTGGATGCCGTAGGCCGTGATTGTTTGCGTGAGGTTTGGGAGAGATGGGTAAATGCTCTGCGCCTTGAGAGCAAACCTCTTGGCTCCTTGTAAGTCATTGGCTTTGAATTTTTCTTCGGCGAGTTTCAGAGCTTTTTCTGCCTCCTCTTTCCTGCACTCCATGTTTTGTTACTTTCAAGAAGACCGTCTCTTTGGGTTAATCGGTGAGTAAAATACAAATAAAATCAAGAAGCCCAGAGTTTGGTGTATATATTCTTCTTGGCTCAAACAAAATAGTAATTTTTATAAAGAGCCTTTAATCAAATATAATATATAAAGACCTGAATAGGGTGTGAATTCATATAGATCGAGTTAAAAGCTTTTATTTATATCCTGATACGCAACGGTTGGATTAAATTCAAAAGAGCTCTAGTTCACATTTACATCAATCAATGGATCAGCAAAACATCATATATAATTCGACAAAATATCATAAAAACTATGGATGCAACAAACTCACAAGAAAGTAACTAATATGTGAAGGTTTTGGTAGAAAGAGGAGTAGTACAAAAAAAAAAAATCTTGTATTCTTTCTTGTCCAATCTAATATCAATGCTGTTGTTTCAAAAGATGAAGGGGAAAAAGAAAAGAGAGAAAAAAAATTGTTGCATACCTCCTTCTCCAAAGAGAGATTGATAAAAAAAAATTTTAAGAGATATGAACTGAAATAAATATCTCACAATGTGGAGATGTTTGTAGATATTGGAGTCAGGATTAGACCGAGTCGTAGTAGTATTAGGATCTTTCATAAATAGAAGTTTTATCAAAAAAATTACTAGGCAGTTTCCTACTGATATTCTTGATTTCTTCATAAGGTAGTGTTGTTTGGTAAGATATTGTACTGACTTTTGATAACAAAAGTAATTATATCTTCAGTTAATAATCCATGTTAAATTAAAATTTTCTATAATTAGAAAATAATAATCAAAGCCCTCGTCTTTATATAAAGGTTTTTTTAAGATTAGAAAATTATCAACTGCCCCCTTCAAAATCAAAAAGATACAAGCAACCCCTTGAAAATTCAAAAATTACAAAGAACCTCGAGATCTACAAATTATAAACAACCTCCAGGAAAATCTAAAATTTCAAATAGGCCCATGAAAAAACAAAGATTTCAAAAAATCTCTAAGACTCAAAATTTACAAAGAGCACCACATAATTCAGAAACTCAAAAGCTGCCCTTGAACTAAAAATGCCAAAAAATTAAGGGTAATAGCTCATGAAATCGTGAATTTTGGTATCCTCAAAATTATTTGTCAACATGTCGAAAAATAAACTATGCCCAAATATTGTGGGTTAGAGCTCATGAGATCATAGACTTTGGCTTCTGAGAAATTATTTGCCAATAGAATGGCAAAAAAATATGGATTATAACTCATTAAATCATGAATTTTGGCCTCTAAGAAATTTTTTGCCTATATGTTAAAACCACTAAAAATGGTAAAATATGATGGGTTATAGCTCATATAATTAGAAATTTTGGCATTCATTCAATAAATTAAAAACGGTTCAAAATCACTTAAAATGGCTGAAATAGTGGGTTATAGGCTTATAGCTAATGAAGTCGTGAATTTTAGAATCTATAAAATTATTAGCCTACGGGCCTAAGCAACTAAAAGTGGTTAAAATTTGAGGGTTAGAGTTCATGAAATTATGAATTTTAGCCCTTGAGAAACTATTTGCCAATGGGTCGAAATCATTAAAATAAAAAAAAATTGTTAGTTATATAGCTCATGAAATCATGAATATTGGGCTTTAGGAAAATTTTTGCCAACAGGTTGAAATCACTAAAAATGCCCAAATATTGTGGGTTATAGCTCTTCAAGCCATGAAATTGGCTTTTGAAAAATTATTTGTCAATGGGTCAAAACCATAAAAAAGAAAAATAGCTGATAGAATTGTGAATTTTGGCCTCTAGGAAGTTATTTGCCTCTAAGTCGAATGCAATAAAAATGGTAAAAAATCATGGATTATAGCTCATGAAATCATGAATTTTTACCTCTATGAAACTATTTTCCAAGTGGTCTAAACCACTAAAAAGGATGGGTTAAAGCTCATGTAATCGTGAAATCGTGAAGTTTGCCCTCTGAGAAATTATTTGCCTATAGGTCGAAACCACTAAAAACCAAAAAATTAGGGATTGCAGTTCATGAAATCATTAATTTTAGCCTCCTCGAAGTTATTTGCTAATGGGCCAAAACCACAAATGATTGCCATAAGTAGCTGGTTATAGCTCATGACATGGAGAATATTGGCCTCCAAGAAATTATTTGCGTATAGGTTGAAAACGCTAAAAATGGTAAAAAAATCTTAGATTTTTTAGCTCCTGAAAATGTAAATTTTGGTCTCTGTGAAATTATTTAGAAATGGTGGGTGAAAACCATTAAATGGCCGAAAATCATGGGTAATATCTTATGAAGTCGTGAATAATAGTTTCTAGGAAGTTATTTGTCTACTGGTTGAAAACACAAAAAATGGCTGAACTTCGTGAGTTACAACTTATGAAGACGTGGATTTCTACCTCCAAGAAATTATTTCCCTACGAATCAGAGAAACTAAAATGGCAAAATTGTGTAGGGTATAGCCTATGAAATTGAGAATTTTTGCATGTAGGAAATTATTTCCCAACTGGTCGAAACCATTTAAAATCACCAAAAGTCATGGATTACAAATAATGGAATCATGAATATTTACATAATTGAAACTACTTGGTAACTTATCGAGATCACTAAAAATAACCAAAAAACTTGGACTATAGTTCAAGTAATCTTGAAGTTTTCCCTTTGGGAAATTATATGCTGACTGGCCAAAACCATTAAAAATGCCAAAAAGTTAGCGGTTATAGTTCATAAAATCATGAATTTTAGTCTCTGAAGGTTATTTACCAATGTGTCAAAAATATAAACAATGGCCAAAAATCGTAGGTCATAACTGGTGAAATCATGAACTTTAATTTCCAAGAAATAATTTTCCAACATGTTGAGATCACTAAAATGGCCAAAAAATCATGGATTATAGTTCATGTAATCATGAATTTTGGCTCTTTGGAAACTATTTGCCTCCATGTTGTAACCACTTAAAAATGGTCAAAAATCATGGGTTATATAGCTCATGAAATTGTTAGTTTTAACTTTTACAAAATTAATTAGAAATGGATCAAATCACTTAAAATGGCCAAAATCGTAGGTTATAGCAAATGAAGTCATAAAATTTAGATTCTAGGAAATTATTTGCCTACAGGCTAAAGAAACTTAAAATGCTCAAAAATCGTGGGTCATAGCTCATGAAATCGTAAATTTTGGCATTCGAGAAATTATTTGCTGTAGACGGTAAAAAATACCTCTATGGGTCTACAGGGAATTTGTCTACGAGAAGAGTTCGCACGCCCAGTTCTCTGACACGGACCTAAACCGCGTAGACGTCGACTGTGCTCAAATCCAGGTTCGCCTAACGGTCGACTCGCCAGCATGAGTCAGGAGCGATCAGGATGGCGGAAATTTGCTCTTCGCTCAACTCGCCTGCCCGAGTTCGGAGTCGAATCCGCCAGCAAGCCCCAAAACCGTCAGTACAGCTGGGTATCCACTACCCCACGTGCTGAGGTGGGCCTTCCCACCTCTCTCGACCCAAAGGGAGAGAGAGCACAGTACCCCAGGGCCGTCAAAACGGCCGCCCACAGTGCGCACAGCGCGAAGGAGCTGGACAGGTGTCGAGTCAACCTGAGCATTCATAAATGCGACTCACCTCGGCTGTCTGAGTCTGGAGCTGGGTCCGCCGGCACTCGGCAAGCTGGCTAGACTCACTCGAGTACTGTACACCTACTTCACCGCCTCTCCTGACCGGAAAGGAGAAAGCGTCGTGCTCAAAGCACGCCGGGCGGTCACGCACAGTACTGGTGATCGGACAGACGCCTCATCGATCTGCGGACTCATAAATGCGGTTCATTAATGCTGGTCAAATCCACTCGGATAGTAGTCGTTTGTTGCCTCACATACAAGAATGGGCCTTCCCATCGTAGGTGACAGGACATAAAGCACAATCCCTGGAATGACCGATCATGGTTTCGAGGAACAGCTAGACGTCTCTGAAGAAGATGTGGTCACATCCCACAATTCAAGGAGGAGTCAAGTTGTCCTTCTCCCATTTAAAAGCCTCTTCCGGCACACTGGAGAGGAGGTCGCAAAACTTAGGAAAAAGAGTTGAGACCAAGCTCTCTGCACAACTTTCTTTGCATTGCAGCACTACTGCTTAGTTCCGAGCTCCGATCGCCGGCGAACTAAACAGACCCGAACTCTCTCAAGTTGAGCTTCTACTGCGAACTGAAGCTCTCCAGCAACCTCATTCGAACGGTCCAAGGGAAGCAGACTCGACACGAGCATCGAGCGAAGCATCCTGTAGCCACCTAAAAGTCCCCACACAAAACAAAGAGGGCCTTCCCTCTGCTTCTGTTGTAACTATTTGATCATTAGTTTGTAATAAGCTTTCTTATAAATACAAACGAAACTCCCTTTTTTCGGGAAATCAAATATTCACCCTACAGAAGATGGCGACCACAGTGGGAGAAGCTGTTTCATCGAGTGAAATGGTGGTGGCTCAGTTTGATGAGGTTGCTGTAGGGACGACAGTGGAGTCCCTAGAAATTGAGTTCGACCAGGCCAAGTACGAAGAGTACTTGTCCTCCTCCTCCTCTGGTGGCGATGCGTCCCGCAAACGTCACAGAGTCGTGCGTCGAGGCCGACCTCAGACGGTCAAAGCCTCTGCACCTACGGGTTCTACCCGAGTCTCATCGGAAGAACCCGTTCCCTCACAATCGATCAACGCCAAGCCGGGGGTCGAGCGCAAAGGGCAAGGGTCTGCCAAATGGGTCGCCAAGCGATCCCCGCAGACACCTACCCCGAAGGGAACGCCGGTTCACTCCGGCACAAACCACGCTGCCACAGCTCGCGGTGACGTTCTCCCCGTTGGGAGAACTAACCAACAGCGGCGGCAGGAACTCGTCAGACAGGAGGTCCAAACCTCCGTTCCTCATAACGGCCTGAGCCATCATACGGGCCCGAGGAACGCTAGGCGAGAAGGCAAACTGCCCGACATTGGGAGGCCCTCCAAGTCAGGAGCGCCAACTGAGGAAGGCAGAGCCGCCCGCTCGGGAAGACTTCGCTTCTCAGGTCATATCCCTGATGCGAATAACTCACTCCCAAGGAGTGAGCCTACCCGAGTAGGCGAATCCTCGAAGGCTGGCGAGCCTCGTCATAACCATTTGACGGATAAACGTAAAGGTAGAGAAGTAGGCGAGTCCTCGCGAACCCGTTCTTCCAGGCGAAGGGGTGAAACCCGCCCACGTACTGGAGCTCGCTCAAACGCGAAGACTCGCCAGTCAAGGCGAGATCGCTCGACTCCAGCACCAAAGCATTCCATCCAACGCGCACCAGAGGGCGCACCCAAAAACCTCTCGTCGACTCACCAGAGCGACTCTTCTGAGGCCGGGGGTTGTCACCAACCGCCCGTAGAAGACCTCAGAGAATATTTAACTCGCAAACGCACTATCCATGAGGCGAATCCTCAGTGCCACTGCGAGAGACTCATCCACACGGTCCTCGCCGACTGTCAATGCGTCGGAACGGCGAGACCTTCGGTGTTTGGGAGACTGTCCCAACAGTCCTCTCGACCAAGGCCCTCCCGTCAAAGGCGCCGTCACCAAAAAAGACGCGCTGCCGATGACTTGGAACTCTCATCCGCCACGGTTAACATGACGGATAAAGGGAAGGCAGTACTCTCCGACTCGCCAGACTCGGATTCCGCCCTAAGACCTAACACTCGGTCCGCTCGACGCCGGCAGGAAGGCATATTCCAGCGAACCCGTAGTCGCCGGGGGGTAAGTATTGGGTTTGACTATTCCAACCTAATACCTCCCTCCTGCGGCGAAGATGAGGACCATTCGGCCGCTGCCACATCTCAGACCTCGCGCTCAAGCCAAGACGCGCAGGCGAGGGCACACATGACCGATACCAACCACGAGCAGACAATGGCTCAAAAGTTGGAGGAACAGCAGGCGACCATCGACTCTCTAAGAGAGATGATGGAACAACTGCTGAACAAGAAGAAAAAGAAGAAAAGGGCCCAACGCCCCTTACCCCGGCGAACTAGAGACAGGGAGTGGGTACCTCCCCTCCGTCCCGTGTATGAGGCGGAGGATAATCAACATTCCGATTATTCCTCCAAGACATCGATAGGAACGTCGCACACTGCGGA
>NC_033800.1:149977937-149984965 GCF_001876935.1 Asparagus officinalis | reverse complement strand
CAATGAAAGAATCAATACTCCAAAAAGTATACGAGTATAAACTGCTTCTTAAATACTCCGAAAAGTATATGAGTATAAACTGCTTCTTAATACTCCAATAAAGTATACGAGTATAAACTATTCCCTATTCTTGGTTAAGAAGTTCCTGGAGAATATTTTCATTCTTAAGGATAACTCAACAACACTACGCCGGACAACGCGTCGCAAATAAAGACTCAACGCCGACAGTCGAGGGCCAGTTCTGTGTTCAACCAACAAGCACGAGCTAAAAATCAGAAAACCAGGAATTGACTTCAAGTTCGAATTTCCGACAACGGTCAGACAATAAATGCAGCACCGGAACTCTTGCAGACATTCGACAAAGCACCGAATAGCCTGGAAGATTGAAGGAATCAAGAACGGAAGTCATTCCAAGGTCCCATTACACCGACTGAAGGTGGGGACAATCATATCCAAAGTATTCCAGACTCTTCTATAAAAGAACGAGACTGAAATACTTTGGAGGGGGTATCTGTAGGCATATAAAATTGCTTATAGGTCCTTTAGCTCAGCTCGGCACAAACCGACGAACCAACGAGGCGACGAGATCGACGAATCGCATCAAGCGACGGAATGCATCCATACACGTGCGGGATCAAGCCAAGGGTTCGAAGAGTCAACGAGTCATCCAACCAAAGGCATACTCGGACGAATGACGATCGAATCAAGATCGGTTTCGGACTCCAACTCAGAAGCGGATTTACTGCCAAATCAGGAATCCAATTTACTGCCAAATCAGATCATCAAATCAGAGACTAAGTTAATCAAATCACGGACAGAACCAAAGGCGGAAAACACCAAAACCACCACCTAGAGGGGCTCGGCCGAAGCCGAGCCAACTTCAGGTGGCTCGGCCCAAGCAAGGCACAGTGAGGGTAGCCTATAAATAGGCCACCCCCTTGTTCATTTGAGAGGGTTGGAAATTTTGGAGAGAGGCGAAGCCCTGCTGGATTGGAGACTCGGAACTTAAAAAAGATTGAAACTTTGGGACTTCGGGGACTCACTCCTTCAGATCTGGTGCTCGGCGATCATCAACGTCAAATAAGGCAGGTGTTCGAGAGGATCAGATCTCAGATCTACGCAGGCATACTCCGGATCTAAGCTTGGTCTTAGATCCCGAGACTTGGACGATTGTTTCCTTGGTGAAACAATCCTCCCCGGCTATTATTTCCTTGGTGAAATAATACCCGTTGTACTGCGTAGATCCGACCGGATCTAGATCTCGCGGTGGTCCACGGCAAACAACCCCGGCGCAGGCAAAGAACCCACAAAGCGAGCGACCGCAAAACAGGAGCTCGCGATTCGTTCGACACAAAAGGAGAAAAGTTGTAATCTTTGTTTATTTTTCTTTGATTTTCGTTGTAACCGGATCTTATAAAAAGACCGGATCTTTTGTAACTCAAAAAGTTGTAACTCAAGATGACAATGGAATCAATAACAAAGAAAGCAACGAATTTTCCAGCGAACAATATCCTTCAAAAGGATCTGGTTGTTTTCATTTTAAATGAAAAAGTAAAGGAAATTAACCCAAAATCTATAATCTTAGATGAATCATTTGGATTGATATTAATATTAAAAAAAGACATATCTATCAAAGAAATACTAAATGATTTCCCATTGGAGAATATATTAAACAACTTTTTCCAATCAAAGAAGCATTTTTCATAGACAATACAAGAAATATTGGTAAGTCTTATAAAATTTCATATTTTATTCTTCAAATACTAAAGGAATCATAAACTTATTATATAATTAGATATAGATGATCTTGCAATAACAACTAATGTGAAGCTATTGATCAACTATATTACGAAATATAACAAACCAGACAAGAGGAGGAAAATCACTATAATTGACAAATGATATCCACATAATACTTACTTAACAAGCTAGACAAAAGGTGGGAAATCACTATAGTGGACAAAATATATACACATGATACTTTCTTATCATAGCTTAAGATACACGTGTAATATATTTCATAATTCATGATTTTTTGAGCTACAACCCATAATTTTTTACCATTTTTAGTGGTCTCGACCCGTTGAAAAATAATTTTTCGAATGCCAAAATTCAAGACTTTATAAGTTATAACCCATAATTTTTGGCTATTTTTAGTGGTTCCGATCCATTGACAAATAATTTCTCGAATGCGAAAATTCATAATTTCATGAGTCATAACTCATGAATTATGACCATTTTTAATGGTTTCAGGACCAAAATTCATGAGTTCATGATCTATAACCCATGATTTTTAGCCATATTATTGGTTTTGACCTGTTGGCAAATAAGTTCACTGATAGCCAAAATTCACTATTCAATGAGTTATACCCATGATTTTTAGCCATTCTTAATGGTTTTAACCCATCAGTAAATAATTTCTTAAAAGCCAAACTTCACGATTTTATGAGCTATATAACACACGATCTTTGCCTTTTTAATGGTTTCGACGCATTAGCAAATATAATCTCAAAGGTTAAAATTGGCAATTTCATGAGCTATAATCCATAAATTTTGGCAACTTTTAGTTGTTTTAACCTGTAGGCAAATATTTCCCAAAAACCAAAATTTCCAATTTTATGAGTTATAACTAATAATTTTTGGCCATTTTTATTTGTTTTGATCTGTTGACAAATAATTTCCTAAAGGCTAATAATATACATGATGTCCTGAGTAATAACCCATGATTTTTGGCCATTTTAGTGGTTTCGGCTCATAGGCAAATAACATCTCGGAGGCTAAATTTGCTGAATTTATGATCAATAACCCATAAGTTTTTACCATATTTTATGGTTTCAACCTATTGACAAATAATTTCATGAGCTAACACATGGTTTTGTGGCCATTTTTAATGGTTTCAACATGTAAGCAAATAATTTCCCAAAGGCCAAAATTCATGATTTCATAAACTATAACCCACGATTTTGGCCATTTTTAGAGGTTTTGACCCATCAAAAATAATTTTTGGAAGCCAAAATTCAAACTTCATAAGCTATAACACAATATTTTTGGTTATTTTAGTTGTTTTGACTCGTAGGAAAAAAATATTCTGGAGGCCAAATTTCAAGATTTCATGAGTCATAACGCACGAGTTTTTGTCATATTTTGTGGTTTCAACCCGTTGATAAATAATTTCGTGAGCTATAGTTCATGATTTCATAAGCTATAATCCATGAGTTTTTGGCCATATCTAATGGTTTCCACATGTAGGCAAATAATTTCTTAAAGAAAAAACCCACATCTTCATGAGCTATATAACTCATGATTGTTTTTACCATTCTAATTAGTTTCGACTAGTCTGCAAACAATTTCTCAAAAGCTAAAATTCCTCATAAGCTATCACCCACGATTTTTGGCTATTTAGTGGTTTTGACTCATTTTTAAATAATTTTGTGGAGGCTAAAATTCGCAATTTTGTGACCTATAAGCTATAATTTTTGACCATTTTTAGTGGTTTCAACCTATAAGCAAATAGTTTCTTAGAGACTAAAATTAATAATTTTCATGAGATTACCATCGAATTTTACCTATGTGGTTTTGACTAGTTGGCAAGTAATTTCCTCGAAGCCAAAATTCAAGATTTCATGAGCTATACACGATGATATTTGCCCATTTTTAGTGGTTTCGACCTGTGGGCAAATAATTTACTGTATGCTAATATTCATGATTTCATGAGCTATAACCTAATATTTATAGCCATAATTTGTGGTTTTAACCTGTTGGTAATTCAGGAAGGCAAAATTTAATAATTTCATGAGTTGTAACCCCAAAAGTTTTGGGTTTTTAGTAGTTTCGACCTATAGGCAAGTAATTTCCCAAAGGGCAAACTTTAAGATATTACGATTTCATGAGCTATAACTAATCATTTTTAGTGGTTTGGAGTAGCTAGCAAATTATTTCGTCAAAAGAAAATTTTGACCGAAATCCTGCAAGAAAAGTTAGGGTTTTAGGTCAAAATCCAAATAAAATCTCGAAGGGACCTATAACCAATAGCCTTAGGGTCGGCTCTTACCAAGAATCGGCAAATATCAAGCTTCGGTGGAAAACAAGCGAGGGAAAGTGCGAGTTTTTAGCCAAAATCCTATGAAAAGTTAGGGTTTCATTGTTAGAATCGAACAAAATCCAAGAAACAATACAAGATTGAAGCCATAGGAGCGATGCTTACCGAGAGTTCGAGGAGAAACAAGGCTTAGTAAGGAAGAACTAAAGAAAGAGTTTCAAAACAGGCAAAATTTCATGACTTCTTGAGCTATAATCCATGATTTTTGACTATTTTTAGTGCATTCGACCTGTAGGCAAATAATATCCTCGAGGCCCAAATTCACAATTTCATCGACTATTTCCCTTTTAGTGTTTTCGAGCAATTGACAATTTTTTCGTAAGCCAAATTCATGGCTTCATAAGTTATAACCCACGATTTTTGCTATTTTTAGTGATTTTAACGTGTTGGCAAAAAATATTTCATGAAGGCCAAAATTCATAATTTTATGAGCTATAACTCATGATTTTTTACCATTTTTAGTGGTTACTACGGTTGGCAAATGTAGGGTGAATATTTGATTTCCCGAAAAAGGGAGTTTCGTTTGTATTTATAAGAAAGCTTATTACAACTAATGAAATAGTTACAACCGAAGCAGAGGGAAAGGCCCTCTTTTGTTTTGGTGCTGGGGACTTTTAGTGAGCCTACCGGAATGCTTCGTCGACTGCTCGGTGATCAGAGTCTGCCTTCCCTCTGGACCGTTCGAATGAGGGTTTGCCCTGGAGACTTCAAAGTTCGCAGTTAGAAAAAGCTTCACAAACTTTGAGAGAGTTTCGGGTCTGTTTAGGTTCGCCGGCGATCGGGGAGCCGGAACAAGCCAGTGGTGCCTGCAATGCAAAAAGGTTAGCAGAGAGCCCCTTGGGTCCTCTGAAACTCTTTTCTCTAAAGTATTTGCGACTCCCCTCCAGTGTGCCCGGAAGGGTTCTTTTAAAAGGGAAAAGACAACTATGACTCCTTCCGACTTGATTTTGGAATAAGGGAAATGAATAGACCAAGATCATTTCATAATAAAAAAAAAGCGTCTTCCCAGCTGTTCCTTCGAAACCAGTGAAGGTACTATAAGAGAAAAATAGAATAGATGATATAATATGTCCTGTCCCAAAACTACGAAATAAGGAAATGCAAACTTACAATAATAAGTATTGTAAAAGAAGCAAACCAAACCGACTAGACTAATCCGAGATGTTTTGTAACCAGCCATATAATAGAATCCAGAAAATATAATAAAATAGAGATCCCCCGCGATCGATGAACCGTCTGCTCGGATCCAACCAGAATACTAGAATACAACGTGAGACCTGCTCAGAGATGGCTATATATAAAGACACGACGCTAATATAATCTTCATCCGGGTCAGAGAGAGGCGGTGAAGTAGTGTTACAGTACATACGAGATAGAAAAAAAAGTCTAGCCAGTCTTGCCGGAGTGCCGGCGGACGCAGGCTCACAGTACCGTCAGACAGCCGAGAGTTGGATATATATGAATGCCTCAGGTTGACCATCGACACAATAGACAAGACTCCATTCGCGACTACAGATGCGCGATGTGAGAAAAAACGAAAAAAACCGTAAAATATTAAATGAAACCGGTAACTAAGCAAGAGGGTACTAGTGCCTCTTCTTCGTCCTTTTGGGATCGAGAGAAAACGAGATAGGAAAGACAGGCCAACATCCAGTGGGTCAGTGATACCACAGCTGTACATAGACGGTTTTGTATTCGAGAGGGCTGTTGGCGGATTCGACCTTCCGGAAATCGGGCAGGCCGAGTTGAGCGAGGAGCAAAATTTCCTTCCGCATCCCTGGAATCGCTCCTAGGGGACGTGGCATGGCCTGGCGAGTCGACCGTGTATGCGAACCCTCGGATTTGAGGCAACAGTCGACGTCTACGCGGTTTAGGATCCGTTGGTTCAGAGAACTGGGGCGTGACAGCCGACCTTCTCGTAGAACAAATTCCCTGTAGACATAGAAGGCTATTCTTTTTACGTCTAACAAGACCCCTCTCAAAGTTTTTCGGACTAAATGGCTTTGCGTGTGGTGCTGGAAACACTTTGAACCTTGAAGAAACTGGTTGGGCCGAAGCAAGGTTGCTTCCGATTTTCTTCTTCTTTAGGTCTTTTATGGCAAACCCTCGCTATCCCAAACGGCGTTTGATGTGCCTATTACCGTAGTTACCGTTTGAAATCGGGCTGCACTATTTTCCTCAAGTATGTGAAGTCTGTCCCGAACAAGTTTATTCTTAGGGCCTTTAATGCTAAAGAGATTCTTCTTCTCTAACCCCTTAGCCATTCTTGGGGCGTGGTCTTCAAACCGTTTTAAAGAAGTCATTCTTTTGGCTTTGTTCGTCAATTTTACCATTTGGAGGGCGCAATTGCTCGTCAAGAGGAAATTAATTTTTTGAGGCCATTTTTCGCGCGACTCGTGGGGGGTTTATGCCAAGTTTGTGCAGGCGAAACCCTTCCTTTTGTAGGGCGGACCGGATCTGGACGAGAGACTAGCGCACGCCGTTGCTGATAGAGCTCGTGCTTCCCCAGCTAAGCATCTGGAGCTCGTGGGGATCGTGAACTTTGAACAGCAACCGATCCTCGTGCGTTTCGCCCTGCGCACGACTTCGTGTGGCCGTGGTTTCTTCGGACTCAACCCGTTGGATTCAACGCCATCCTCTGGTTCCCTTCGATGTTAACTTGAGGGTGAATCCTGGGGACCTCGAATTATAATCGTGGCCCACGTTTCCCCTTGTATCGTTAGGTTTTCGCACTTTCGAGGGCAGTCGTGGCCACGTGGGCAACTCACGCCCTTCCTAAAATCAGGCCGTTTTTCCCTCCAATTTGGGATTACCGTGCTTTCAAATACGAAAGGAAAACTCCAAGGAAAGAATTCCCCGCATTCTCTTCAATGGCCTCCGAAATCTAAGAGGTGCAAAGTGAGGGGTGCAGGTCCCCGGAACGTTTACT
>NC_033800.1:149970529-149976937 GCF_001876935.1 Asparagus officinalis | reverse complement strand
TTTCGGTCTGGATGCTGAAAATTGTAGATTTCAGTCAATATACAAATTCTAATAGGCTTATGATTTGGGATTCAATTCAAACAGTGTTGATCCCCCAAATTGCCATTATATTATCATTGGCTCATTTATAGTTACTCTAGATTTCAAAAATACGACACAGATATGAAAATACGCAAAATTTGAAAAATTATTACAAACGTGCAGGTTCTTCACGGATACATTAAATGGGTAATATTTTAGTGATACATTGTAAAAATTGGAATTTAATCATAAACAAATATACCATCCATCTGATATTCATAAAATAAATTTATAAGTGAATACAATATTAACACTAATGCTTTTGATGTGCCAGGTTCCTGAATCTATCTTAGTACCAATCATGTGATGCTAAATTTAATAGGCTGAAACTGGAGAAAGGAAAAACGAGAAGTTCTTTGTATTTTGAGTTACAGCAAGAAGTTCTTTGTATAACTTCTAATGAAATAAGGATTGAAAGTTATATAGTTCATATTCTAAATCCCTGAATTACCACTATGTTGGGAAATTACTCGGATTCCCCTATTGCCAGATTTGAGAGGAAGCGAAAAATAAAATGCGCAAAATTGGGGGACACGCAAGATTTACGTGGTTCGGCACAAAATTGCCTACGTCCACGGGCTGCTGCAGATCTTTCACTAATGGAAGAAATATTACAAGCACTCTGAAAATTGTCTCTCAATTTTCTCTCACTGAGTACTCTCTTTCTCTCTCTAATTTTTTTTCTCACTCTAATCTTTCTCAATGAGTGCTCTCTCTCACTATTCTCAAGAAGATTCAGAAGCTGAGGATGGATAGATTAAAGGGGGGAGCGTGGGGTTTATATAGCCTTTGCGTTCCTTTTTTTCCTTCCTGATGTCTTCTTTTTCAACAAACACCAACCGACACCCTTTTTTTTCAACTTTGGCAGCCCCCCCCCCCCCCCCCCCCTCTCCTCTTTTTTNGTCTGCTTTGTCAAAGAAAGATGCTTTTAGGTGGCAGGAGCTTTTTGACCAACAATCTCCCACTTGAAGACTGATTTCAATCTGTCTTCACATCTCGATTTATGCAGCAGCTCTTCCCGTCTTCATACTATTGCAGGCCAACTGAAGCTGAACACAGCTTCAGTTTGTCAGTTGTCACCGTCTTTGTCAGCATGTCTGTCGGATTTTGAGCTCCACTGATTTTTTCAAGCTTCAAAATTCCATCTTCCAGAAGTGACCGGATAAAATGATATCGCATCTGTATGTGCTTCGTTCTGGAATGGAAAGACGGATTCTTCGCTAGATGAATAGCACTTTGACTGTCGCAGTATAATACATTGTCTTCTTGTTTCTTGCCTAATTCATCCAAGAAATTTTGAAGCCACACCATTTCCTTGCTGGCTTCTGTAACAGCGACATATTCTGCTTCAGTTGTGGAGAGAGCAACTATCTTCTACAGTTGAGAAACCCAACTCACTGCAGTACCTCCTAGAGTATATACATACCCTGTAGTGCTCTTTCTGATATCAACATTTCCTGCTAGATCAGCATCTACATAGCCTGTTAGTATTGTATCTCCACCTTTGAAACAAAGTGCTTTACCTGTGGTACCCCGTAGATATCTGAGGATCCATTTGACTGCTTCCCAGTGTACCTTGCCCGGATCATTCATGTACGGTCTTGTACAGACCATGGCATACATCAGACTTCCAATTGCTGAGGCGTACGGGACCTTCGCCATGTGTGCACGCTCTTCCTCTGTCTTCGGTGACTATTCTTTAGAAAGTCTGAAATGAACACCTAAAGGTGTACCCACTGGTTTAGCATCTTGCATATTAAATCTTGAGAGTACTTTGTTGATGTACTCAGTCTGTGATAACATCAAGGTCCTAGACTTCGTGTCTCTCTTGATCATTATTTCAAGAATCTGCTTTGCAGCACCAAGATCTTTCATCACGAACTGCTTTGACAATTTCTGCTTCAAATTTATAATCTCTTGCAGATCTGATCCTGCAACGAGCATGTCATCAACGTATAACAATAAAATAATGAAGCTATTGTCAAACCTCTTGAGATAGCAGCAATGATCTGCTTGACATCTAGTGAAACCGTTGCTGCCCATGAAGTTGTCAAACTTCTTGTACCACTGTCTGGGAGCTTGTTTCAATCCATACAAGCTCTTCTTCAAACGGCATACTAGATTTTCCTTGCCTGCCTTCATGAAGCCTTCTGGTTGCTTCATATAGATCTCCTCTTCCAAATCACCATGAAGGAAAGCTGTTTTTACATCTAACTGCTCAAGATGTAAATTCTCAGCAGCTACAATTTTTTGTGGTAATTCAGCTAAGTCCTATGTCTGATTTGGCATGAGCGAGTCCATCTCATCTTGCATAGCAGACTCCCACTTGACTGAATCCTTCACCTGTATTGCTTCGTCATAACACTCCGGTTCACCACTGTCAGTCAGCAACAGGTAGTGCAAAGAAGGCGAATAACGCTGGGTTGGCTTAGGAATTCTGGAGGAGCGTCTCACTTCTGGCGTGCTTGGTTCTTCTTGAACTGCTTCAGGGCTAGTCTGAACATCTTTTTCAGAAATCTCCTCAAATTCAGCAAATTTCTTTTCAGCTTTTGTACTGGAGCTACTTGATTCTGCAGTTGATCTATCTTTGTACATCACATTCTCATTGAATATGGCATCCCTGCTTCTGATGATCTTCCGATTTTCATAATCCTAAAATCGGTAACCAAACTCATCACCACCATAACCAACAAAAATACATTTGTTAGATTTGGCATCAAGTTTACTTCTTTCAGCAGAATCTATGTGTACATAAGAGATACAACCAAAAATTCTTAAATGTGAAAGGTTTACCTCTTTTCTGCTCCAAGCTTCTTCTGGTATTCCACCATCCAAGGGAACTGAGGGTCCACGGTTGATTAGGTAGGCTGCGGTATTGATAGCTTCAGCCCATAGAAACTTGGGCAGTCCGGTATGTATCCTCATGCTTCTGGCACGTTCATTCAAAGTTCTGTTCATGCGCTCCGCTACGCCATTCTGCTACGGTGTCATGGGAACTGTTTTCTCCATCTTGATCCCGCTGTTTGCACAAAACTCTTTGAATCTACTGTCTTTGTACTCTCCTCCATTGTCTGACCTCAACTTCTTTATCTTCAAACCAGTTTTATTTTCCACCATGGCCTTCCATTTTCTGAAGGTATCAAACACTTCTGATTTCTTCTTCAGAAAATAGACCCACACCTTCCTTGTAGAATCATCAATGAAGGTAACATAGTACAGTGAGCCTGCAAGAGATGAAACTGGAGATGATCCCCATACGTCGGTATGAATCAATTCTAACCTTTCTGTCTTGGGTGTCTTGCCAATCTTTGCAAAACTAACTTTCTTCTGTTTGCCAAAGATGCAATCCTCGCATAGGCCAACATCTACATTCTTCAGATCCGGTAGCTTCCCTTTTGACAGAAGTGTCTTCATCCCTTTCTCGCTCATATGGCCAAGCCTTTGGTGCCATAGGTTTGATTTTTCATCTGCATCTGTTACTGCAATGATATTCTCTAAGTTAGAGGTTATATAGAGAGTACCACTTTTCTTACCTCGAGCAATGACGAGTGCTCCTTTGGTAATCTTCCATTCATGACCCGAGAAGGTTGTACAATAACCCTCTCCATCAAGCTGTCCCACAGAGATCAAATTCCTTCTAAGACCAGGAATATGTCTTACTCCTTGCAGCTTCCATGTGGTCTGATTTGGCAATTTTAATCGAATGTCTCCCTTGCCAACAATCTTCAAGGTTTCATCATCTGCTAGATGTACCTTTCCGAATTCACCGCTGACGTAGTTCTCCATGATTTCTCGGCATGGAGTGGAATGAAAAGATGCCCCTGAATCAAGAATCCATGATTCAATCGGATTGTTGACGCTTAGAATCATAGCATCACCTCCTTCCTCGGTCACGTTGGCAGACTCCTGTGCGCCGATGTTTTTCTTCGGTGCCCGGCACTCCCTCTTGAAATGACCCTTCTTGCCACAATTGTAGCACTTGAAGTCTTTCTTTCCTGATCTAGATTTGCTCCTTCTAGATTTTGATCTGCCGTGATTTGAACTTCTTTCTGAAGTTCTTCCCCTAGACTCCGTGTGTAAAGCTGAGGAGGTTGAAGCTTCACCCGATTCTCTCCGTCGGATCTCTTCACTAAGAACCAGATCACGAACATCATCGAACTTCAACTTGTTGCTTCCCGATGAGCTACTCACAGCCGTGACTGTAGCGTTCCAGCTTTCTGGTAGAGAAGAAAGAAGTATCAATGCTCGTACTTCTTCATCAAATTCAATCCCAACTGAACTCAACTGGGTTGTGACTATGTTGAGTTCATTGAGATGTTGAGCTGTCGATGCGCCTTCCGTCATTCGCAAATTGAACAGCCGCCTCATCAAGTGAACTTTGTTTGAGGCAGAGGGCTTCTCGTACATGCTGCAGAGAGCCGCCATAAGACCCGCCGTGGTCTTTTCCTTTGCTATGTTGAAGGCAACGTTGCGGGATAGCGTCAATCGGATAACTCCAAGGGCTTGTCTGTCGAGGAGAGCCCACTCTTCATCCTTCATATCATCTGGCTTCTTTCCAGCCCCCCTCTCTTCTTCCTCAAAACCCTAACCTGGTTTTGGTGATCTGGGAGCAGATTAGGAGATTTTCAGCGGGATCTGGGATTTCCAGCAAAGGGATCAACCTATTTCAGATCTAGGGCTTCCCTCAGCACCCAAGGCGAGTATCATCTCGCCCAATCCCTCACCCCTGTTTTCTATGTTTTTTTTTTTTTTTTTTGCTTTTTATGGATTTTTTTATGAGTTTTGAGAAGCCAAAATGGTATTTTTGTATAACAATGTTCTCTATGATAGGGTTAACAAGAATCAGAGGTTTCAGTATAATAAAAATCCACCAACGTTCTGGTTTATAAAGATCTAGATCTGAAATTTTACTAAACAAGAGTTAATTCATCTTTACAGTTATTAATACGTTTTTGATTTGTCTTCTCATGGATCTAGAATATTAAAGATGTGGATTTCAAGTTTGGGATTAGTGATTTATCTTCAGTATGATTTCTAAAAACTTTAGAACTCCTATTATCGTAGAATGTTAAAAAATTTTGTTTCGGTTTCGAGCTGACAGAAACCCAGATTTGGGTTTCTGTCCGCTCGGCGGTCGACCGACGCGGTCGACCGCTGAGCTCGATTTGAGGTTTCGGTCGACCGCCCGTTATTTCGGTCGACCGCGTCGTCATTTCGGTCGACCGCCGATTATTTCGGTCGACCGTGACATTATTTCGGCCGACCGCCAGGCTCGTATCAGAGATCGGTCGACCGACTCGGTCGACCGACGCCTGTCTGTGGTATTTTCCTGGTTTTGGGTATTTTTGTACATTTCACTCATATTTGGGAGTTTGGCTGGACTATCTGACATTTGTATTTAGTCCTACTATGTATCCAGGCATGATGGATGACCTGAGGGTACCAATTATGGATATATACACTGATATGATTATGAATTGATATAAGTAGTTTTCACTATATATCACAGCGATACTTTTCACAGTTTCTTAGTCCTCGTGTTGAGCATGCATTGCTATTTAATCCTCGTGCTGGATATGCATTCACATCCGGTCCACAAGTTGGACAACGGTCACATCCGGTCCATGCGTTGGACAACGGTCACATCCGGTCCATGTTTTGGATAACGGTTATATTCGGTTCATGAGTTATGAACGTCCTCGTGTTGGACTGTGATTTATAGAAGTCCTTGAGATTGGACTGTGAGTGATGAAAGTCCTTGTGTTGGACTGTGATTTATAGAAGTCCTCGTGTTGGACTATAAATTCATTCCAGACCTCGTGTTGGACATTTGACACTTATTTTATGAGTTTGGAAACTACGACATGATGTTGATATGGCACTTATGTAAATAATAACATGACTTTCATGTTAGCTTTGGTATGGCATTATATAATGTTCTGAGATTTGCTGTATTTCTTTTATTATTGTTTCTGTACTAGAACCTCGGGTTTGGTGTTTAGAGATTTACAATTTGAGATACAAGGTATATACATGAGGGTTTCCTTGTTTGGATTATTTCGCTCGACGTACCTATGCTCGTGTTGTAAATTTCTAAATACTAAAACCCTCTTTAGTAGGATCAATGATTTTAGATCTATTATATAGTATCTGTATTTTTATATACAACGAGCCCTGTTCCCTTGGGGTTGGTTGTGATGTTACTCGCTAGCGCTTTGACGCTCGTTGTCCCTCCCCCTTTCAGGTCACGAGCCAGGAGCACGGAGAGCCGCAGGTTGATAGCGGACCACATTAGTGTTCAGCTTTACTTTCTAGCTATGTACTATT
>NC_033800.1:149961343-149963806 GCF_001876935.1 Asparagus officinalis | reverse complement strand
AACTGGAGATGGCCCCCATACGTCGGTATGAACCAATTCTAACCTTTCTGTCTTGGGTGTCTTGCCAATCTTTGCAAAACTGACTTTTTTCTGTTTGTCAAAGATGCAATCCTCGCATAGGCCGACATCAACATTCTTCAGATCCGGTAGCTTCCCTTTTGACAGAAGTTTCTTCATCCCTTTCTCGCTCATATGGCCAAGCCTTTGGTGCCATAGGTTTGATTTTTCATCTGCATCTGTTACTGCAATGATATTCTCTAAGTTAGAGGTTATATAGAGAGTACCACTTTTCTTACCTCGAGCAATGACGAGTGCTCCTTTGGTAATCTTCCATTCATGACCCGAGAAGGTTGTACAATAACCCTCTCCATCAAGCTGTCCCACAGAGATCAAATTTCTTCTAAGACCAGGAATATGTCTCACTCCTTGCAGCTTCCATGTGGTCTGATTTGGCAATTTTAATCGAATGTCTCCCTTGCCAACAATCTTCAAGGTTTCATCATCTGCTAGATGTACCTTTCCGAAATCACCGCTGACGTAGTTCTCCATGATTTCTCGGCATGGGGTGGAGTGGAAAGATGCCCCTGAATCAAGAATCCATGATTCAATCGGACTGTTGACGCTTAGAATCATAGCATCACCTCCTTCCTCGGTCACGTTGGCAGACTCCTGTGCGCCGGTGTTTTTCTTCGGTGCCCGACACTCCCTCTTGAAATGACCCTTCTTGCCACAATTGTAGCACTTGAAGTCTTTCTTTCCTGATCTAGATTTGCTCCTTCTAGATTTTGATCTGCCGTGATTTGAACTTCTTTCTGAAGTTCTTCCCCTAGACTCCGTGTGTAAAGCTGAGGAGGTTGAAGCTTCACCCGATTCTCTCCGTCGGATCTCTTCACTAAGAACCAGATCACGAACATCATCGAACTTCAACTTGTTGCTTCCCGATGAGCTACTCACAGCCGTGACTGTAGCGTTCCAGCTTTCTGGTAGAGAAGAAAGAAGTATCAATGCTCGTACTTCTTCATCAAATTCAATCCCAACTGAACTCAACTGGGTTGTGACTATGTTGAGTTCATTGAGATGTTGAGCTGTCGATGCGCCTTCCGTCATTCGCAAATTGAACAGCCGCCTCATCAAGTGGACTTTGTTTGAGGCAGATGGCTTCTCGTACATGCTACAGAGAGCCGCCATAAGACCCGCCGTGGTCTTTTCCTTTGCTATGTTGAAGGCAACGTTGCGGGATAGCGTCAATCGGATAACTCCAAGGGCTTGTCTGTCGAGGAGAGCCCACTCTTCATCCTTCATATCATCTAGCTTCTTTCCCGAGAGAGGTTGATATAGCTTCTTCTGGTACAGATAGTCTTCAATCTGCATCTTCCAAAAGCCGAAGTCCGCACCATCGAACTTCTCAATTTTTACCTTCTCTTCATCTGCAGCCATCGCTCCCACTCGAATCTGATTTCCTCTGGATCGTTTCTGATAATTTTACAAACCACCGTGTATTAAGACACCTCTGCCGACAAGTTGATACCGCCGGCAAAATTTCACTATTCACGAAATTCACTATTCATGTGAATAGTAACCTTGCAGAAAATTGACAGATGTTAGAACCAGAGCTCTAATACCAGTTGTTGGGAAATTACTCGGATTCCCCTATTGCCAGATTTGAGAGGAAGCGAAAAATAAAATGCGCAAAATTGGGGGACACGCAAGATTTACGTGGTTCGGCACAAAATTGCCTACGTCTACGGGCTGCTGCAGATCTTTCACTAATGGAAGAAATATTACAAACACTCTGAAAATTGTCTCTCAATTTTCTCTCACTGAGTACTCTCTTTAATCATAAACAAATATACCATCCATCTGATATTCATAAAATAAATTTATAAGTGAATACAATATTAACACTAATGCTTTTGATGTGCCAGGTTCCTGAATCTATCTTAGTACCAATCATGTGATGCTAAATTTAATAGGCTGAAACTGGAGAAAGGAAAAACGAGAAGTTCTTTGTATTTTGAGTTACAGCAAGAAGTTCTTTGTATAACTTCTAATGAAATAAGGATTGAAAGTTATATAGTTCATATTCTAAATCCCTGAATTACCACTACTCATTAACGGTAACCCCTTTATCATTCTCTTCAGGTACTCCGATTATCATCAACAGAAGCTTCCTTAACTCGGCAATGGTAATCTCCTTCTCACCTTTTGCCTGAAAAATACAAAAGAGGACATTAGTTCAAGAAAAATTCATCACAAAACAATGCTCAGAACAAATTCTAGATTGCTAAGCATAAAGTGTTTTACCTCAACGCCGAAAACAATCAGAGAGAAGCCAGAAAAGGCGAAGGAGCTGATTTCAGTAATTTCTAGGCCATTCCTTGCAATAGTTTCAAGCAGTTCAACAAACCCTCCAGGTTTGTTTTTGCATTTTACTGTAACGTGAAACTTATTTCTCCCCATCAG
>NC_033800.1:149954026-149961333 GCF_001876935.1 Asparagus officinalis | reverse complement strand
ATAAGACACATTAAAAGAAAGATAACTAACAAAAACTTATTATTATGCTGGTACCATAAATATGAAGGAAAAAAACTATAAGTGATATAGTAATTGTACAGGGCATAGTTTGATCTCTGGAGGAGCAATGCTTTCAGTGCTCGATGCACTTCCTTTCTTTTCTTGATCCTCATCGGTTAGTTTTGAGAGCTCAAGTTTCAGGTCACATATTCGTTTCTGGAGCTTCTGGATGTAATCGATCGCATCAACAAGGGTTGATTCCTTGCTCATCTGAAAACAAGAATTAAATAGCTCACCAAAAATATTAACCAATGACATAAATCATACAATAAACCAGGGTAATTAAAGTGCTGCTCCACCATTGCATGACCATCACTCATGCCATTTAGTACTAAGGATAACATATAAATAGTGATATAGTTTTGTTCGCACATGAACAGTTCGAAGACAAACACAAGTCACTATCATAGGCATAATTCATACAAAAGCGTATCATATATGAAGAGAGAGGGTAAAGAGAATCATGAAATGAAAATCCTCAGATACATATACCTGTGGTTAGACACTTTGTTTACCACAACTAACTAGCTAAAATGAGCTAACTCTGTTATTAGGATCTCTTAATAATATAAAGGGCCACAAAACAAACACATCACAGAATATAAAGGAAGACTCTTGGAATTAATCTACAGCATTTCCTTAAAAATATGCAAAATTCGCGATGACACGACGATGAGGTATCACCTAACCATCTTTCTGAGTTCACTTTTCATTGCTCCCTAACAAAAAGAATCGTAAGACGGTCACTAGAAAAGAATCGATAGAAGTTTGGAGAAGGGGTAATTTGCCTTTGTGATGTTAGGGACCAACGATCTGAGAGTAAAGAGCCTATTATTGAGCTTGCTCCTCCTCCTCCTCTCTGCCTCGAGGTTCTTCGACCGATACCTTGCCTCCCCTGTGTCTGCCACAATCGCCGGATCTCCAAACCCCTCTCCTCCTCCTCCTCCTCCTCCTGCCTCCTCCTCCTCCACCACCGTAGCCATCGCAGCAGTCGAGTCTACAAAGTCCATTGCATCAAAATCCGCTCCACAATCTCTCGGATAACGAGGCATCACAATCAAAATGAAGCTAAACAACCGATATTTGAGAAGAAAGGGCTTGATTTTATAATTGCTAGAATATGCATGTGTTTTCTGAAGGTGTACTATTATTCCCTTCCTTTTTTGTGTTGGGGTGCCGGAATCAAATCCGAGGGAAAACGAAATGCCGTTGGTGTTAGTTAGTTTTGCCCGTTCTGATACGCCTTAACCTCTGTATACGTTATCACGTGCCAACAAATAATGCGAAGACTGCAGACTAGATACCCAATAGAGATAGGCTAGTGGATCAAGCTTAAATGGTATTTAAATTTTTGTGGAAGGACAACGGAACAGTTAGCTTGTTCCCGCAGAAAAAGTTAGTTGTCGCGCTTTGACCAATGAGAAAAGGCTCCATCTTTATAACGGGCTAACGGTATACTTGCAAAACTAATCCGGACCCGGATTGTTGACTCATTAAGCGGGTAAGATCCAATTTAGTGACTTGAACCGAAACCAGTACCCCATTTCCCCATTTCTCTTCCCCCAAAAATTAAACCCTCGGCGTTCGACTCGTTCCTCAGGTTGGGAAATTTCATTCTCTTGGCGTAAAAGATTCAATTTTGTTTGTTTATATGAATATATGATCCTTGAATTGAAATGGGTCTTTTGTTTTTTTTTCCCCGGGCAGAATTTGGTAAAAAAAAATACCCCTCGATTTCAATGGAGCTTGCAGATAAAGCAGTCGGGCTTCTTCTAACTTCCATTAGCATCTCAATTTTCACTTACTACACTTTCTGGGTCATCATTTTGGTGAGTTTTTTGGACACCCATTTGTCCAATTTAATGTTTTTAATGATTTTTGAGATACCCAACTTGTTGATTTTCGTCCCCCCCAACTTGTGCAGCCATTCGTGGATCAGGATCATTTCATTCACAGGTACTTTCTACCCCAAGAGTTTGCTATCTTGATACCGGTGTTTGCCGGCGTCGCGCTTCTCAGTTTCTTGTGTGTCTTTGTTGGCTATGTCATGCTCAAATCTAAGAAGAAGAAGAAAGCTGCTTGATTCAAATTTAATGATGAAACGTGAGGGATCCTTGCTTTAATTTGTCTGGTACTTTCAGTTAGATTGAATGCGTTTGACTTGGACCACTATGTGCTGCTGTTTTACTTGAATGTTATACATGAAAGTTCTACTTATTTGGAAGTTATGATCTCCATTTTAGTTAGAAAATTCGTTTTCCCCCCCTCCCTTTTTGTAACTTTGATGAAATTTTAATCCTATCGCAAACACAAAAGTTAATAATTTTCAGTCTCGTGACTTTTTTATATCCCCACTGTTCATCCAGACATTTTCAACATAGGCGAGCAGATCAAGTTTCACCAAATTATAATGAATATATAACTGAACTTGCAGAAAATTCGTAAAGCGAAACACAATTACATGTAACATAGCTTTGAGGGAATTAGACTATTACACAATGGAAATAAGCAAGTAGTATCAATCTTGTGTAGTATCCAATACATGATGGAGAAATTGAGAAAACTTATATCATGCCTGATGCGAAACGGGAAATGGGGTCTATCAGAATCAGCGATTTAAATCGAATAACACACTGTCTCGCCAAAATTCATAATCTTTGGCAGGAAATTAAATTTAAAACAACTAATGTGACCGATGGATTTTAATAAGATTTGCATCAATAATCATGAATAATTCCAATCTCAAGCAACATAACCGCTATATTCATTATCATTGGGCAAGTTCTACAATCAATATTAATTGTTTAACAGTCACAAATTCAGTTACTCTCAACTCACAAATTTAATCAAGCAGTGAATATATGATAAGAGCTTAGAGATGATATTCCCATGCAATTAACTAATAAAAATGAGTTCGACAGAAAAATAATAAGATAGTGAAACCTTCGTCGGTCTGAACAGACTCGACGTGAGGAACCTCCGGAGGTGGTACGACGGCGAACTAGATGACGAGGGCGTGTGGACTGAGCGGCTGCGGAACACAATTCAAATCGGCGACGAAAGATCGTGGGTTGGAAGAAGTTTGACGATTATGAAGTTGAGGATTCCAACCCTCTTCAAGTGAACCCACGAAACCCTTCTGTAACTTGGATTTGCAAGACAAATTAAAGAATCAATTACTTGATTGAGAGTGTTCGCATCATCTGCACCAACGAGTTCAGAATAGGACATGACATCTGCACTTTGACCCACTTCACATTTAACCAAGTGGAAGATCCCCAGCTTCGTCAATAATATTTAAAGCTTCGTTAATTAAAGGCTGATCAAACAAATGGCCACTGAGAGATACCAGTGTACTACACTTCCTGCTGCTAGATGACACATTCACAAGATTTGTTTGTGGTTTTTTTGTGGGGTTGTTCGGCATGGAAGGAGAGCAGGAGGGAGAGAACGTTAGGGCTGACGGATGCAAGGAGGGGGAGGAGCGATCGGTGGAGAGTAAGATAACCAGGGACGATTAGGGTTTCTTAGGTAGAGGAAGAGGAGGGCAGGGGCTGGACTTGGGTTAGGAGATGGGACGGAGAAGGGCAGGGTGTGGGTTTGTTCGGATCTGGAGGGAGAGGAGGACATGGTGTTGATGGTTGTTGTGGCAGAGGAGGGGTGAGCGGTGGGTTGGGGCGCGACTGCAAAGAGAGGAGTTGGAGGGAGGAGATCTGGCGGCGGGGTTTAGGGGCTGATAAAGAGGATGCGGGCATGGGTTTGGGTGGCGGTTCGGCTGTTTGTGGAGGTGGAAGTGGGGAGGCGCTGAGCTCGGAGGTTGAAGAAGATGAAATAGGGATAGGCGGTTGATGGAGTAAGAGGAGTTGTTGTTGTTGTTGTCGTTGTGAGTCGAGAGGGAAGAGAGAGTGGTGGCTGGAGAAAGAAGAGAATGAACAGTGTTAGCCTAGGGTTTCACACCCTTCATGGTTTCACACCAATTGATTAAGCTAACACAATAATTCATTTCATTCATTAATTCTTCATTTTTTTCATGATTACAGCAGGGTTTATAAAGAGAGAAAATATTACAGATTTGCAAATCTCACATAATCAAATCTCTCACAAAATCAAATCCCTCAAATCTCTCACAATTATTAACTACCAAATCTCACCTACAATTCGAAATTCAAATCTACTACTAAAACAAAAGTCAAATAGCAAATATGAAAGCTTGCCCTCATCATTCTCCCAGATGGGAGAAACTCGACTACGTCGAGTTAGCTGCAGAAACCTGTCATTTTCAATATACTCTGTTTGCATCTTAATCTGTCATCAGTTACTTTCATGCATCTCAAATCATTAGCTAAATTGCATTGTAAATTCACCATCTAAAATATTATTAAAATTCACTGTTGTATGGACGAATATATAGAAGTAGGGTAAGGTGAAAGAACTCTCAGAAATAATAGGCTAGGGTCATATAGAAGAGGGCCGAATGGAGAATGGAGAAGCCACAAAATGCATTAACCTGGATCTGCCAACAACTAGTCGATATTCTTCCCTCCATTTACAGTCTTAAATGAGGTACTAATTTGGCCAATCTGATAATTTGCATAATTCAAATCATAATTAAATTAAGGATATGATTGATCCTGATTCATTTGATGATTCATGATCCAGCCGCTCATAGCAAAACCCAAACCGTTCCAGAGATATGGTTGATCTTGGTTTCTTCCATCTTAGGATTATCAGAATTTGTAATGTGTGACCGGTTGTAATAGTACAAAAATGCAAATTTGGTTAGATTCTCTCTCTATTTGCATCTTCGCCCTCTCTTCAAATCCAGCCATAGTATCATATGAAGGCCTATTCAAAGTCTCTGGCAAGTAAAACGCCAACACACCGTTCACAACTCCACAATCCCCGAACACGGAGAACACCACCTTCCCTCCCGTCACCACCACCAACGGCGCCACCACTGCTCACATCTGCACTGCTTGCTGCACGATGCCGAGCGCCGAGTTCCTCACCTCTACTGGAAACATCTCAGCTCTACACCATCAACAAGTTAAAAGCTGCCACCATCCCAAATATTCCAACTATCCCCCGCATACTGTCGTCCCCAAGCCCTCGCTACCCATCAAGCTCTGGCGATGCAGAATCCTACACCGAGCCACATCGTGCGGATTGTGACAGGTTTTCACCCAAATCGGCTGAGGAATTATGCTGTTATGTAGTAATGCAGTCATTTCGGATGTAGCATTGGTGGCGGTGCTGATGTAGAGATTGGTGCGTAGACTGGTTACGATTAGGCTCAGGCCGTAGTACACTACTGAGCACAAGAAGTTGATGGTGATTGCTAGAGCCAGTCGCACACGAATTGTTAGCGGTCTGATTACATCAACGCCTGTTGACGTCGGCACGTTGATTTGTTGGGAATCGGAAATATGGAGCACTAAGGATATGTTATTAGGGAGATGTCAACTGTTCTTCTCTGCGATGGATTGTATGATTTCAAGTGCTTTATGAGGAATGTTGCGTATGAGAACCAACGAGGGGATTCTGAGTTGAAGGGGAGGGTGACGACAAGGAAGAGAAAAGTAGGGATGAATATTGTTAGGAAATTGCTATATTTAGGCCATACTTTGTGGTTTTTTTCACTCTAGTTCTGATCATATGACTAGTCTTTGATTCACATGAAATGTGTCGATCCAGCGCACCTAGTACAAGAGATGGAAATGGTTCTCACATCGGAGAAGGATTCGATTATAAGACTGCTGCCATATGTACTAACTTTTTAGTGATATCTGATACTTGCTATAGAGAAGTTGTGTGCCTAGCTTGTCGATGCTTGTATATGCTATTAACAACGACATAGTATACCGTGCTGTATCAACTCTCTCCTTGAGCCAGTAATTGCACTGCCCTTGCTTAACATTAATTAATTCAGCGTAATTACAAGCAAAGAGTCCGTAAATTACATTTTATACCCTGCCATGTTACATAAACCTTACATGATATCGGACGTCTGTTTTCATCACCATTAGTCATGAAGAGTCTGAATATTCTAAACACTTGTTGTTGAATCCCTGATGTCTAGATAATCTGGCGCATTTAGGTTCTTTCCATGGATTTTCCTTGATCAACAAAAAGAGTTAACATACGATGAAGCGCTTATTCTTTATTAAGCATCCAAGTTGTGTGCAAATGCATGAGGGAATGTAGAGAAGCTGCCGTGATCAAATGAGTCGGGCATTAGCAGAGAGCTTGACGATTGCTGCTGAAGAAAGGTAAGAGTCTATCCAACTCTATACTCAGAATCAAATTGCTGAGTCATTTTAAACATTTAATGCCGTATATAATGCCAATTATCTCTCCATCTGCATTTTCTCCCCCTCTTCCAAGCCAGCCATGGTGTCATACAAAGGCCTATTCAAAGTCTCCGGAAGGGAGAAAGCCAACACCCCATTCACAACCCCACAAACCCCAAACACTGTAAACGCCGCCGTCCCTCCCATCACAACGGTGCCGCCACCGCCCCCATCTGCACGGCCAGCTGCACCATCCCCATCGCCGAGCTCCTCACCTCCGTCGGAAACATCTCCGCCCCATAAACCATCAACAAGTTAAATGCCGCCCCCATTCCAAAAATTCCGACCATCCCACAAATTGTCCTCCCCAAACCCTCGCTCGCCATCAAACTGCCGAACATACAGAACCCGCCGCTCAGCCACATCGTTCCGACCAAAAGAGGTTTTCGACCGAATCGGTCCAAGAACAGCGCTGTGAGTAGGAATGCAGGCATTTCAGATATCGCGTTTGCTGCTGTGCTGATGTAGAGATTGGTGCTGAGATTGGTTACATTCAGGCTCAGGCCGTAGTACACGACCGAGCATAAGAAGTTGATGATGGTTGCTAGAGCCAGTCGTGTACGTGTACTTGGTGATCGGATCACATCGATGATGGTTGCGTTCGGAGCATCGGTTTTTTGTGAATCTGAGTTATCGAGCACTAGGGATATGTTATCAGGGAGATTCCGCCCGTTTCTTTGTGCGATCGATCGTATGATTTCGAGCGCTCTACGGGGATTGTTACGTATGAGGTACCAACGAGGAGATTCTGATACAAAAGGGAGGGCGAAAATGAGGAAGAGGAATGTAGGGATGGATATCGAAATGTAGAGCATCCGCCATGAGCGGACAAAGTAGGCGATGATGGAGAGGACAACGATGGCTCCGGAAAAGAAGTAGAAGAAGGAGAGGCTTGAG
>NC_033800.1:149936795-149954016 GCF_001876935.1 Asparagus officinalis | reverse complement strand
GTTGCGAGGACGAACGCGGTGGGGCCAATCGCTCCGGTGCTTAGGCCGGTTAGGATGCGGAGGGCGACGTAGACGATGTACGATGGAGATAAGGAGGTCAGAGCGCCAAAGACGGTGTTCATGATGCAGAGGGTTGTCAAGGATCCTTTTCGGCCGAGGACCGTGTCGGAGAGGTGGCCGAAGATCCCACAACCTGAAACAGGCAAAGCTTAACCCAGGGTAAAAAGAGTCGAAAAAAAATTCTACCTACCAAAATCAAACTACAGAATATATAGTAAGCTTCAAAGAGCGAATAACCCTTCTTCTTTGTATCTGAATTGATGTGTTATTTGCGCCCGTGCCCACTGCTGATGATCTGGATGGTCGAAAAAAAAAATTTGATGTTATTTAAGGCATCTTAATTTGTAGTTACCTATCATGCAACCAGCGAAAAACGCTGACTGAGCCAGCCCAACCTTGAACCTCTCTCCGCAGACGAGTCCCCACTGGGCCACCGTCGACGTGCCTGGCCCGCCGACCATTCCCACTGAACCCGGATCAAGGCCGCAGACATTATCTAACGAGCGGGCCTGCAGTCGGGCCCGCTCTGCCCCGTGCACCTCCACGCCGGCTCCTTGTCCGCAAAAATAATCACCATGTTGTGAAAAGCGTCGACGCGGCCACGCGAGGCTCGTCAGCAAGCGAGTGCCGGAGCTGCCAAGGCCAAACTCGCCGGCGTAGGGCTGGCTGAGCGCTTTTCGTCGACCCGAGTTTCTTCGGGCCCGTCGGGGGTCCGAGGAGGAAGGAGAGCGGATGCGAGCGTGGAGGGAGTCGACTCTTGATGCATGGTACGTTTCTTGCAACCTCGGAGTTTGGTTCTGGATCCAGAGGTGTTGTGGTTTTTACTAGTGAAGAAATTTGCAAAATAGGTCTGTTCCGCAAATTTTTGCTTTTTTAGTTAGGAGGGAGATGGAGATGTTATTAGTATGAGGAAGGAGTTACTGTCAGAGTACGAGAAATTTATTTGGATGTAGGTATTTATTTGCCAAATTTCTCAAGACATAATTTCTGGGGAGCAGAGCATTCAATGCCAGCTAACCATCATGATGCACCATCAATACTGTATCGTGCTTGTTACGTGGTAACATTGGGGGGAAAAAACATTACTTTTTTGTGAGAGAAAATAAATAAATAAATAAATAAAAAGATCCATCTAACATTGGGGAAAAAAAACATTACTTTTTTGCGAGAGAAAATAAATAAATAAATAAATAAAAAGATCCATCTACTACTTTGAGATTAAATACTACGCGTGTGCAGTGTCCTAGGAGGAAGTCCTTTTATTCAGGACGTGGTTCCCTGTTTTATAACTTGATTTGTATTAATGGTGTTCCACATTCAACGATATAAAACCTACGCTTTAGATTAATTCTGCCTAAATCTTTTAGATTTGGATCCTCGTCAACTAGGAGATAATTGATTAGGATTCAATTCTTTATATCCTTACATTCAATCTTCAGAAAGTAACTCAATCGCCTCTTCATCTTCAGAACAATCCGAACATATTAGGGGCTGTTTGGATGCCTTTAGATGACTAGAGTATTTATGACACAAAATAGAAAGTGGTTATCCACCTCATCACTTTCCTTTCGAGTGTTTACATTGTTTGGTTAGGAATCTTTGTGAATCCTAAAATAATAGTATTACATTGTTTGGATAGTATAATGTAAACTAGAGTATTTATGACACAAAATGGAAAGTGGTTATCCACCTCACCGCTTTCTATAAGGTTTTGACTTTTTTATTATTTTTTTGGACACGTTTATGACATTGTATCGGTTTTCCAACAAAATCACTCCTAATTTTGGTGATTTTGTTTTCGGTGACACGGACACCTCATCAAAAGTTGTAAGCTTTTCATGTAAAATAAAATTTAAACAAACAATGTAAAGTGATGAAAGCTGACATTAGGACCCACTTTTTTACATTTTTTATCCAAGCTTTGCTACAGGGACCCAAAATATGGGACCAATAGAGGGGACAAGTGAGGTGTTCCCCTCCTATTGGATAATGAGTTGGCCATCATTAATGATGGCCAACTCATTATCCAATAGGAGGGGGACACCTCACTTGTCCCCTCTATTGGTGCCATATTTTGGGTCCTTGAGGAATTTTTCTTTTTATCCTTTTACATGGTAAAAACATACAACCAATATAATATCAAAAAAGTTCAAAAGCAAATTTATACTTGAGCGTACGTTTATATTAAATTGAAGAGATGATTTAATTTTGTCATAAATGACATTAGTAGTTTCACCGATCTGCTATGGCATCTGGAAAACCACAGCTCTAAAATTGTGAGAATCCTTTGTGGGGTTGTCTTTTCCCAACGTAACGGGGCCCAATTGTTTAATGTTCCACTGCTTTCGACATTAAAGCCCAATGACATTAGGGCCTGTTTGTTTCGTTTCCCCCACATTCCAAAACCCACTTTCCTTCATTTTTTTCACTTTCCCCCACTTTTCAAAACCCACTTTTCTTCACTTTCTCCATTTTCCTCCAATAATATTGTGACAACGCATCCCACCACATCTCATCTCATACTTTTAAAAATAAACAAAACACAAGAAATGAGTCACATCAATCAACTCATCTAACTCACTTTCCCCCACTTTTCTTCATTTTCTACCATCTTTAAAAATTACTCACATTATCCAATAATATGGTGATAACTCATCACATCTCATTAAAATTTCATTCCATCACTTTCCTCCAAAAAAACAAGAATTGCGGAGGAAAACTCATCTCATCTCATCATCCAATAATATGGTGACAACTCATCTCATCTCATCTCATCTCATCTTTTTTCCCCAACTTTTAAGAATGAACCAAACACAAGAAAAAAATCTAAACAAGGAAAGTGGAGGAAAACATCAAAAATTACTCACATCAACCAATAATATAGTGACAACTCATACTTTCCCCTACTTTCTTTTATAGCTTTGACGAACCAAATCTCTGAAAGTGGAGGAAAACATCAAAAATTATTTTCTTTTACCCCATTTTCCCCCACTTTCTGCATTTTTTGGCAAAACAAACGGGCCCTAAAGCCCAATGCATGGCCCACTTATCTGTTCGCTAAATTTAAACTCACGTGCAGTTCACGTGCAATAAGCCAAGCTGAGATAAGGCCATTATCTCTTTTCTTGCGTTTGAGAGCGAATTCGCCTCGTGCGCAGCTTGATCGAGGGAGCTCAGAAGCAAAGGCCGAGGGGGCAAAAAAAAAAAGAGAGAGAGAGAAAAATGGCAGCAATGGCTGCGCTTCAGAGTTCAATGGCGGGACTTTCTCTCTCTTCTTCTTCTTCGTTTTTGGGGCAGCCCTTCATCCCGTCTCTCGCCTCGCCATCGGTTAGTCCTTTTAAATTTCCCTCATTCTCATGTGAAGAATTTTAATGGGTTAATCCAATTTTTTCCTCGGTTCTCCTGAGCAAAAAGTTAGAAATTTTTGAATTTTAATCGAGGAGGATGGAAACCCAGATGGGTTCTTTGCAATTATTGGAATAATGGTCCCCAGTGGGAGAAACTTGATATGTTGTTAGTTTAACTTTGATTATGATCTCAATTTTAACGTCAAATTGACGTCTTTCATATTAATTTGGACTAAGGTTTGGATTTAGTTGGTAGGATGTTGGAAGTTCAGTTCCCTTGAGTCAACAATCACCCCATACTTTGATCTTCAGGAAACAAGAGATTGCCATATTAGTAATTTTTATGAAACCAATACTTGAAGCTGACCTATTCAAATTTAGCTAAACCTGTTAAAAGCTTTTTCGTAATATCTGAAACCAAAAAAGAGGGCTTTCCAACCTTATTTTATACTGAAATTCTATAACAAAAACAAAAATAAAAATAAAAACGTGAATACAAAGCTAAAGTATAACTTTTGCTTCTGATTTCAGCATCAAAACAGTGTTTGAATGTAGTTGACTTTGTGAACTACTACAAGTAGAATCATGGCCAAGCATATCTTCTAATCACGTGCATATTTGACCACATTACTTTGTGTTAGTTAATAGTTCTTCCTTGAATTCTTTCCATTCGGCGTTTTGAGGTCTCAGAGTGTTAATTATAACTATGTTATCTCAGAATTGATTTAGAGACCATTTTGTACCATATAAATGACAATTTCTCTATGCCTTTTCAATTAACATCCTTGATCAAATTAATGCAATGTTCATTTTCTAATACAGAATCTTTTGAAATCTGTTTCATGGTTTTCTTGCAGGTCACATTTGTGGATAAGCCATGTACAATAGTTATGAAGGTCAGTGTATCAGTCTTTCTTCAACCATCCTGAATTATTTTTCAGCTGCTTTTCTTCAAAATTTTATTGCTTAGCTGATATTCTCTATTCAGGACACATATCACCATAGTGTTCGTTTTCTTAGATGATTTTTCTTGCTAAAATCTTCCCTTGTAAGTTATATATTTGACTGAAGGGTGTCGTCTTAATTTGTAGTGCAGCTTAAACGTTGGGAGAGGATAGAATGTAAACCCAACAGTCTCCCTGTACTGCACAAGATGCATGTTAAGCTCGGAGACACTGTGAAAGTTATCTCAGGCCGTGATAAAGGTAAAATTGGTGAAATTACTCGGATTTTCAGACATAACAGTACTGTCATTGTGAAAGACATAAACTTGAAGACAAAGCACATGAAGAGCCGAGAAGAGGGAGAGCCTGGGCAGATTGTCAAGGTGCGTACAGCCCTTTGAGAATAGCGTATTCTATTTTCTTTAATATTATTAGATTTCCTTATCATAGGCGGTGGGCATCAAATAATCTGCACCATGTCTTAGTAAGAGCTCTTGTGTGGTGACGGTGTTAGATTTAAAGATAGGAGTTTAGGTAATTTTTATAGCCCTCTACCAATTTTGGTAGTAAAGCATCATAGGAATGGGAAAAGAGCAAGGCAGCGTATTATACTAGATGTTGCATTTGGTATTAAAGTGAATCAGTAATAGAAGTAGAAGATATTTACTGTTGTAATTTCCCTTGTCATCCTCTCCATCATGCGTAATATTTACATTTGAGAATTTCTGATAGTGTATGTCACAATTTCGTTACTAAATGTCTCTGATTTCATCTTTATGTTTAAGTTTAATAATGCATCATGATTCATCTTAATGACAGATTGAAGCAGCTATTCACAGCTCCAATGTGATGCTATATTCAAAAGAACAAGAGGTAGCTAGTCGAGTAGGGCACAAAATTCTTGAGGATGGAAGCAGGGTTCGTTACCTCATCAAGACTGGTGAGATAATTGATAGTGCTGAAAACTGGAAGAAGGTGCATAAAGAAAAAGAGAAAGAGAAAGAAGAAAAAGCTACTTGACGTCAGGTTGAAGTCAACATCACAATGTATGTAATATCTAATTCCTTCCGAACAATCTCTCTTGTCAATTCCTTTTTTTTTTCACATTGTAGCATTTGCCACCGTTTCAACCTTTGTTGTTGTTAGCAATATTACTTATCAAAGTCTAAGTTTTTCTGCTTTACATGTCGCAATATACTTGCAATGAACTTGTTAATAAACTTCATTTTGGATGCTTTATGTTTCAAGTTATGTGAAGGTTATCAATTTCTGCTTCCCTAATCAGTAATTCCTGAACTCGGTTTTAGAGATTGGTTCAGCTTCAGCATAACTGCTTTTTGTTACTAGTGATAATATTGAACAATTTAAACTTGGGTACGTGGTAGTTAAAGAGGGATACATATCAAGGGGCAGATGATTGAAGTAAGCAAAATCCAGCAGCATTGTGCAAAGTGCAAATGGTATCAAATATGACAAGATTTGAGAGTTTCAAGGCCAAAATTCAATGCATTCATTTTCTTCCTTCTTCCAACAGTAAGAACTGTAGTTGTGTCACTTCACTTGGATATGGTTGTTGGAGAACAGCAAGCTACATTCACTATTGCATTCAATATCAAAGAAGTCAAGCAACCCATGAGTTCCATGACATGAAAAACTAGTTTAGATTTTCTGTAGAGTCAAATATCGTAGATAAACGAAGAATCTGAAATAGATTTGAAGTTTTAAGCTTAAGTTAGCATTCTACCAACTTAATCTGAAAATCTAAGGTACTACATAGCTGTATTCGGATTAAGATTGATTGACTGTTTTGAGAGGATTGAATTGTGTATTGAGGTTGAGGTTTGGTTTGCAGCCAAAATTTCAAAAGCAAATTTTACATGGTAAAAATTAAAAGGTTGGACCTCACATTTTCCTCTCTTTTTGTGTATAAGTAGTGCAAGTGAAGACATGTAGTTATCACTATTCTTTCTATATTGTAAGGAAGTGTTTTTATAACACTGTACAATTGATTGGAGGAACCAAATTTTGTGGTAAGGAAAAATATCGTATGAGGTTGCATGAGCTTAGTTTATGGATGCTTCAGAATATGCTGTTTGGAAATGTTACATTGTGAGAAATGTTTTATTACTTAATTTAATTAAAACAGATGGCTACATTTGACATAATAACTGAAAATAGATTTCATTGAAGAGCAAAGCCCTTGTTCTCATTACACTGTCTCCTCTTTACTGCAGAGTCAGTTGGTGGTAGTGTAATTTTGCGAGCCCAAACGCTAAAGCAATTAAAGAGCTCTTCATGCTTGCCAGAGCTACATTTCCCTCATTGTTCACATTTAGTTTTGATTACCATTGTTTTGGCTAATCACATTTAGTGTAATTTCTTGTAGCTGTTAAATAGGAAAAAAAAAACTTTCTACAAAGCAGGGTAGAAGAGCTCTAGGATTAAGCAAGTAGAGCTCCTCAATGTTAGAATACAAGCTAGCTTTACCTGCTAATGAATCGAATCCGGATTGCTTGGTTACCCGTTGAAAGTTATCAGGAGGCTTGTGAACTCTTCCATCTTGATTGAAGGATTGTCTTCAAAGACCTCGATTGCTTCAAATGCTCTTCCACTAGTTGAAGTTGTAAAAACGCCTACTTCTCCTTTCTTTATTGGAGAGGTTGAAGATTAACTGCTCTCGATGGTATAGAAGAGCAAAAACAAATCTAACAACAAACGGAGGAGGAGGAGGCCAAACCTACTATTATTTATTGGAAAAATTAAAATAAAATTGCTTATGCACTAATAAACGGTGCGCTCTGACCCTGTCTCCGGGAGGGAAGAGAGGGTTACGTGCAAATTATAGGAGCTTTCTTGTATTGCAAATTATTATTTTAAGATATCAACTTATTTGCATAATACGCATGCCACTGTTTTCCCCTTTTCCTGTAAATCAACTTATTTACGTAGGATAGTTGGTTTCTATTTAGGGATGACAAAATTGACCCAACATCATTTGCCTATTCATACCCACCCGTCAAATGAACCATCGAAACTCATCCACCATTTAGTTAAATGGGTGGGTATAGTTTCTATTAAAAATAAATAAGTCATAAATGGACGGGCTATAACCCACCCCATTTACCCATTTAGATGGGTATTCTTTCAAAAACACCCTCAACGTTTCAACAATTGCAAAACATATTTTTAAAAGTTCAAAATTATAGAAAACACCTAGAATTAGGAAATTACCAACACGCCCTTGAAACTTTAAGATTTGCAAAAAACACCCTCAAAGTTTAAAATATTATAAAACGCTCTCAAGAGTTAAAAATTACAAAAACTCTCAAAACTTTCTAACCTCATAAATGACGTGAAATTTAAAAATTACCAGCAGCCCCCTAAAATTTATAATTTGCAACAAACACCCTTAAAAGTTTTAGAAAATAAGAAAAACACCCTCAAGAATTTAAAATTACAGAACAATCTCAGAACTTTCTAAACTTGCAAATGACACATAAATCTAAAAATTTTCAGCAATCCCCTATAAATGTAAAATTTGCAAACACCACCGTCAAAATTTTAACATTTACAAAAAACTCCATTAATGGTTAAGAATTATAAAAACAACCCTAAATTTTCAAAACCTACAAATGACGCATTAAATTCAAAAATTACCACCAGCCCCCTAAAATTTTTATAATTTGTAAAAAACACCCTCAAAGTTTAAAAAATTGTACAAAACAAGCTCAAGAGTTCAAAATTACAAAACAATCTTAGAATTTTCTAAACTTACAAATAACACATGAAATCTAAAAAAATTCAGCAGCCCTCTATACATATAGAATTTGCCAATAACACCCTTAAAGTTTAAAAAATTACAAAAAACACCCTCAAGGGTTTAGAATTATAAAAACCACCCTGAAATTTCAAAACCTACAAATGACACATGAAATCTAAAAGTTACTAGCAAGCCCTTGTAAATTTATAATTTACAAAAAACACCCTTAAATTTTAAAAATTGCAAAATGCATATTAATTTGTTATATGCATTTTATGGTTGTTCCATAAATTAACTATAATTTTTTATATGTATGAATACACGATCATTCTAAAAAGAATTTGTATTTATAATAGGAGTATTTTGACCTCTCATACTATCTACACGTCCATCCCCTATTGCGCATCCACTACTTTCGTTAGTATCTATCCGATCGAATTGATTGAAGTTTGATGGTTCGATTCCGTTTTAGATTATGTTTCGGTTGGTTTGATTTTAGAATATGTTTTAGTTGGTTCGGTCTGAGAAGGTTTCAAGCTGAACAAATTAAATTTGTCTAAAGTAACACTTACCTTCTTTTCATTAGTCCACAAGTTTGTTCTCTTTTTTTTCTTCCTCAAATTGTTTATTCTTCCAATTAGATTAATTAAACTAGTTGAAATCCAGCCTGAATATTACAACCTAACTGAACTAATTTTCGATCGGTTTGGTTCAGTGGCGGAGCCATGATTTTTATCCTATGGTGTCCTATAGAAGCATCGGTAATTGTGGAAAATACATCTCTCTCAACATAAGCCACCAAACTATCATTAAGCTGAAAAAATTCGAACACGCGCGCATGCTGGGTTCCTTGCGAGATTCGAACCCGCGCGCATGTTGGGTTCCTTGAGACCCTTTTCCGCTAAACCATCTATATTTTTGTTATTTTTATATGTGCTCTCTGGTAGATATTTAGTTTTTACTGGTGTCCTGGGAATCCGGGGGCACCCATTCAGCTCCGCCCCTGGTTTGGTTCGCTTTCAAATATAGAGAGTATCAGCTCGGTTTTTTCAAAATTCGTAAAAACCAACCGAACCAACCGTTAGCCCACACTTAATATCTGTGTAAACCACATGAATTGATAGGCTTCCTTCTTTCTTTTCAGAAAAAAAAATGAAGGGGGGAAACATGCTCTTAATTATTGATTTTAGTACGAGGCAATACAATAGTCTTAATATTAAATTTATAGAGATTTGGTTTATAGTAAGTTTAACTCCCGGGATATTACTTTTTAACCCTCAAATATGGATCCAAATATCATCCTTCTTTTATTTTGTTTGATTTGATAATTATTGTTTCCAAAATTCGTCTGAAAAAAAAATTAAATCTTAAAAATAGCATTAAAAACTCAAAGAGCTAATTACCAACCCGACGGCCAATCACATTTACACGTATTTTCTCCCGCGCTCTCGTTCTCCCCCTCTTTTCTCTCTTCAACAAGATTTCCCCAAATTCAAAAAATTAGAAACCCTAGATCCCTCAATTTGGCCGCATTTGAATTGGACCGGTCTAAAAGGGAGAAACACAAGAAATCTGTCTGGTTTCTTTACGTTTCTCCCACGAAATTTCGGCCGGTTTCTCTTCAAATTATCAGCTGCCGTTTTTAATTTTGAAACCCCGTTCTTTATCTCGTAAAAGGTTCTTTTTTCCGAAGGGTAATGGTGTTGTGATCCCAAAGCTTGAATCTTTTTGATGAAATGTATAGGAAGGCTGATTTCAGAAATGACGTGTTTGAAAAAATTTGGATTTTTGGGTATCTTACTGATGTTATCTCATGTACTTGCCTCGAGAGTTTTAGCGGGAAAGCACGGGATGGATGTCCGCCCGTTATTGAGATCGAATTTCGATGAGCAGACGGTAATAAGGTTTTCCTCCTCTTTTTTTTGTCTCCTCTATAATTTGATTATTTATGGAATATTTGTATTGTTACCATGAAAGCTTTCCGTGTGCTGATAATTTGATGGATAATTGCTTGGTATTCAATTAAGCATTTTGGAGTCTTTTGGTTGAATTATATGTGAAATTTACGTCACTGTTCTTTGCAATAGCAAAAGGTGTCTCGCATCAGAGCAATTTTACCTCAACCTCAAATTTGTTCTCTAGATTGTTGTCATTTTGTGATATGGGTATCTTGGTGTTGTTCATATACAAGTTTAGTTCGACGTTTGTCCAGTCTTCTTCCTTGGTCTTTATCTGCATGATGGAGTCATGGTCACACTTTGTTCCTCCTCCGGCTGTTATATGTGCCTATGATTGGCACTTCTTGATAACATTGTTTGCATCTACGACCGGCTTCTTCAACACTGTTGCTTTTTATTGGTAATAGATTTGAGAGAAGACATCACTCGTTTGAGAGAAGAATCCCTAGACACTCATCAGAATACAAAAATGCTTGCAGCTGTAGCTTCATGTCCTTGTTAAGATTAGAGTCCATTTAGAAGTCGTCCTCATCGAAGAATTGCCAAACAAAGATTTATTTTCTTTCACTGTCATGTTGTTATTTCGCGGCATTGTTATTGTTTTTTAGCTAAAAGGTGGGTGAAGACCTCCGTGTTCATTAGAAGTATTTAACATTAAAAAAACCCAGAGTTATACAAGCTAACATAACCACATGAAAATGGAGTCCAGGAGTCAACAACTATGTAAGTAGATTCCATCAAAAGGCAATTGGAGTTTTCAATTTATTGTAGATTTTGCTAAGCTAATATGGTAAATCTATGTATCTGTTAAATATGCATATTCTTATGATTGTGGCTTTTTCCTTGGCCTTGCAATGTTTCTTTGCTCTATTCGGCCATTGACTTTTTTTTTTTTTTTTTTTTTTTACTTCTAATTTTCCTCTCAAGTTTCAGACATTCTTGTTCATCAAGACCATTTTCATTTCTGGATTTATAGTGAAATAAGTATATTCACAATTGTTCTAGTACATTTGTGGCTTATCATAGTAAGGTTACTAAATTCATTAATTAGCTTCTAGCTAATAAGATTGGGAATCTTTGTTCTGCCCATTAAATGCTAATCCTTTTGATGTATGAAATGTTAAAGATCTTGATTTTGTCTTGTTGAAGCAGTAAATAAACTCAGTGTTGTAGAACGAAATGATTTGTAACACTTATTTTTGATAAATTATGATCACGACAGGTGGAGCAGATGTGGCTAGTTTGTGGTCTGGATTTGGCTACTATTAAAGAAGAGGTTCAAAGGTCAGATCCTTACCTTGTCAAAAAAATATTACTATCCAAAGGCAGTATGCAAGAAGCCCTCGATCTTCTGTCTCCAGGAATTAACCCTAGCTTTCGTGATTGTCTGGTCAAGCAAAACTTCCCCCTATATAATTCAGCAGATGACAGCCTAAGAATTTGGTTTACCAATTATCTCGAGTCATCACTTAGACAATTGCCTTCTATAAGAAGATATTTAGCTTCTAAGTCTTCTGAGGAGATGTCCCCAAATTCAGCGCCAGCTCCTTCTCCAATTTCAGACCCTGATGCTGATTCAAATCCGTCTTTGATCCCGAGAGTCAAGCCAACTAAAAATAGTCCACCATCACCCTCATCAGGGAGAGAAAAAGCTCCTTCAAAGGGTCCTAAGGGTCCTAAGGGAGTACAGCCAGCTTCAGATAATGGAGCCTCAGATAATGGAGTTGTAGCTTCAGATAATGGAGTTTTCTCTCAACAACCTGATGATAAAATTCAGCGCCAAACTCCTCCTGTAAATAATCAATTCAATAACAGTGCAGTTATTATTGCTGTTGCTGTAACTGCAGCGGTGACTGCTGTATGTGTTGCGCTTGTTTTCATCTGCTATTTTAGATGGAAGGGAAAGAATCGGTATGCTGGCTATAAAATAAAGGATGACAAGCCGCTTCTGGGTCTTAGTATAAGCGATTTATCTGGTATGTAAATGTTTTTATTCAATCCATTTTGGAATAAGCTTATTTTTACTGCTGGTTTTCTGGTTTTTCTCATTTTTCTTCTATTTTCAGGTTCACAGAAGTCTACGGACACTCCTAGCAGTATATTAGCCCCACCAAAGCCTCTAAAAACTGATCCAAGCCAATGTATTCAGGTTTCATGCTCGGATGGTTCGGCTGAGACTCAGTCGTTAGGTAAACTTCCAGGGAATCCAGGTCTTCAAATTTGAATTAGTGTTTATTTCACAAAACACCCTGAAGTCGGGGTTTTTGCCTAACCCCTCTGAAATTTTTTATCTCACATAACCCGCTGAACTTTGGGATGTCTCATAGAGCACTCTTGAACTTTAAACTCTCATCACTAGACCCCGCCTAAAATTGGTAAATACCTAAAATGCCCTTGAGAAAAAACCATGAAAGTTAGTCATTTGTCATTTACAGACAATGTGACTCCTTTCCCAGTTGACGGGTTTTTTCTCTCTCAATAAAATTTTAGCTACTTGCAAAAATTACAGGTGGAGTGGGCGTCAGGAGAGAGACCCCCACCCCCCCCCTCCCAAAAAAAAAACTCAAGGGGCTTTTCTGAAATTAACCCATTGAATTATTCAAATTTGGGCTCTACAAATGCAAGTTGTTCTATTGAGCTAAATATCATTGTTTTAACAGATACTCCTGCTCCAAAACCACCACCACCTCCTCCGCCTATGCCTCCTGTTAAACCTCCTCCGCCTCCTCCTGGCCCACCTCCACCACCAAAATCCGGTCCTCGCCCTCCACCTCCACCAAAAGGTTCAGCTCCTCGACCCCCACCCGGAAAAATCAACATTACAAGGCCAAATAAAGCCCCAGCACGTGCACCAAATACGAATGGGGAAGATTCTGCAGATGACGGAAATGCCCCTAAGACCAAACTTAAGCCATTCTTTTGGGATAAGGTTCAGGCTAAACCTGATCAGGCTATGGTCTGGGATAAGCTAAAAGCTGGTTCTTTCCAGTAAGTTTGTTGTTCTTAAGATCTTGACTTGGTGGGTTCTTGGTGCTAAAAGGGTCATTTCAACTTGCAGGTTTAATGAGGAGATGATAGAAAGCCTATTTGGTTACACCGATAACAAAGAGGAGAAGAAGATGTTGTCACAGAAGGATAATGCTGCTCACTATGTCAGGATCCTTGAGCCTAAAAAGTCACAGAACCTGTCTATTTCTTTGAAAGCAATGAGTGTAAAATCAGAGGAAGTTCGTGATGCACTTTTGGAAGGTAATTCTAGTGTTATTTATGTTCATGCAATAAATAGCATGAGTTACTTGCCGATATTAATTTATATGGTTAATTGGGGATATACCCTGTATCAAATTGAACTTACTACCTTTGTAGTTCCATTGTTGCAGATAGACCCCTAGAATTAATTTTTTTTAAAACCCTTTAAGGGGTTCTACGTGCAATAATAGATTTTCTCTCAGGAGGTCTCTTACAAACTATAATATTCTGTGTATGGATACCAGGAAACGAGCTTCCAGCAGAGTTACTCATTACATTGCTGAAAATGGCACCTACAACTGAAGAAGAACTGAAGATTCGGCTTTTTGCTGAACCTTCTCAGCTTGGCCCTGCAGAACAATTTATAAGAGACATAGTGGATATCCCATTTGCTTATCAGCGGATGGAAGCTTTGCTTCTTATGTCTTCTCTACCGGAGGAAGTTTCAAGCATTTCTGATGCCTTTTCAGCTTTAGAGGTAAGCTTTTATCTCATGTCTTTGTTTTTATTTTGAGTTAATAGGACAACTAATGCTCTTTATTTCTTAGGAATTTGAAAGACATAAATAAGGGTTCAAAGGAAGACTTATTCTTAGATATTAGGCGTGTTCTTATAAGATAACTTATACTTTTTGTTGATTTCTCTTTTTAATATTTTGCTGATTGAGAAAGATCAACTTGAGTCTTCTTCGTAAAAAGTACCATACTGAAAGGACCTACCTGATATAGTTTAGGAAAATTCCTCAAGGACCCAAAATATGGGACCAATAGGGGGACAAGTGAGGTGTCCACCTCCTATTGATGGCCAATTCATTATCCAATAGGAGGTGGACACCTCACTTGTCCCCCCTATTGGTCCCATATTTTGGGTCCCTATAGCAAAGCTCAGTTTTATGGGGCTGATTTGCATTTCTCATTCAAATTTGTGATCCATTTGAGAGCATATTATAGGAGAATACATGTTTTCTGTAAAACATTTAAACTTTGCTTTTGGATACTTAATTCATTTTACTCTAGGATTAATTCCGGATAGAACCATGTACTATTGCCAAGTTGAACTTAGTACTCCTGTAGTTTTATTGTTGCAGATAGATCTCCCCTTGAAAGAGCTCAATTCTTGCAGATAGACCACCTGAAAAGGACCAGAAAAATTTCACGCGGGGTGTCTATCCGCAATTAACCCTTATATACTACAAAATGTAAATGCAGCTGAAATTAAAATATTATAGTGTAGCTCAAAATATTTCAACCTTATGCTTCATCCGTATCCAGGTAGCTTGTAAAGAGCTAAGAAACAGCCGCCTTTTCCTAAAACTCCTTGAAGCCGTCCTTAAAACAGGCAACCGCATGAACGATGGCACATACAGAGGAGGAGCGCAAGCGTTTAAACTCGACACCCTCCTAAAACTCTCGGACGTCAGAGGAACCGACGGAAAAACAACGCTCCTCCACTTTGTCGTCTTAGAGATCATCCGTGCAGAAGGAGTACGCGCAGCCCGTGCAGCCCAAGAAAGTCGAAGCAGCGTTTCAAGCCTAACCTCTGAAGATCTCCTCGACGAGCCTCCTTCTGACTCCGGAGACTATTACCGAGCTCTTGGTCTTAAGGTCATCTCGGGTTTGAGTAGTGAGCTCGAAAATGTCAAAAAAGCTGCAGGGCTCGACACTGATGCACTGACAAACACGGTGGCGAGCCTTGGTGAAAAGGTATTGAAGACGAAGGAGTTTCTGAGGACCAAGATGGAAAATTGCGACGAGGAGGGTCGGTTTTTGCCAGCACTCAGAGCTTTTGTGGAGCATGCGGAGGCTGATGTAACTAGTTTGCTGGAGGAAGAGAAGAAGATGAGGCTGCTGGTGAAGGAGACTACTGATTATTTTGATGGGAACAGCGGGAAGGATGAGGGCCTGAGGTTGTTCGTCATCGTGAGGGATTTTCTGGGCATGATTGATAAAGTGTGTAGAGAAGTGAAGGTATTGCCGAAGCCGAAGCCACAGAGAGCTAGAGAAAGTATTGCAGCGTCGTCGTCGTCGCCAGCGATGTCGCCCGCTAGAGACCCTCCCGTCAGAGATCCTCGGCAGTTGCTGTTCCCGGCGATCAAGGATCAGCGAAGGGAGGGTTCGGATTCTTCCGGTTCTGATGAAGACGATTAGCTGGATGAGGAGGTGTTGTATCCTCAGGTACGTTAAATGATTGATGCAGTGGCCTCCATTGGCTTGATGAGACGGGCCTTCTTTCGTCGGCAGCGGTTAATACGGGCATCAACAACACGGACTGGCATCGACCCACTTTGTAAATGAAAATTTTAGACTTATTGATTTATTATTTGTGCACATTGTGTTCCCTTATTTTATCTTTTTCTGGGGGAAAATGTAAAGTTTTTGTTCTGGTTAGCAGGAGATGAATATCATCCGCAATTTTTTTTTATAAATAAAAATAAACCATTAAAAATAGGTTTAAAATGTCAGAAGTGGGATTTGAACCCACGCCCTCTCACGAGGACCAGAACTTGAGTCTGGCGCCTTTGACCACTCGGCCATCCTGACCTTATCGAAGAGACCCAATTATTATCCAGACATAGTTCCTTCATTGTTTTCTTTTTTTTTTGGGTTATTTTACTTAATCGCTACGAGTTTCATTCCGTTTTAAAGTAATCAAGAATCCGCAACCTCCGCAACCTGCTCCTCTTGTGCTCTTTCATCATCCGCAATGTCTTACCACCGCATTGATTTTTGAGAAATATTGAAGACAACACTTGAATAAAAATATTGCAGGCCCTCAGCTCCCAATTTTGGGAACTAAACACGCATCTCGTTAAAAAAAGAAAGTTTCGCATTTTCATGCATCTAAACTAGTAACCCAAAACTTAACAAATACGCCACCCTAAACAACTACAAACTCTAAGCCTAAAAAAAAAGAAAACCAAGACGCCAAGATCTAGCAAAAGAGTACTTTTTTGAACAAATAGGCGAAGTCCTTCTTCACATGTGCATCATCAGCTCCGGCCTTTGAAGAGCCTGCCAGCTTTTCTTTGGGAGGGCAAGAGGTTGTGAATGTTGGGCATTCACTCTCCGTTGGCGATGGTGACTGCCGCAGGCAGCTTCGAGAGCTCCTCGTCGTTCCCTCGACCGCCCACTGAATGTGCCTCGGCAACGAATTCTAGTCTTTTCTTGTTATCTCTTGCGGCGTTTCCAGCGAGGCTTCCAAACCTATTCTCACGGCGAAAAAAAGGTGAGATTTGTGATCAATACCATTTTCATTTTGATGAATTCCGCACTTCCAGAATTTATCAGAAGAAAAAAAAACCGCCCACAAATCTATACCGAAACAAATTCCAACCAAGAATTGGCGGGCAAAAACATCATTTGAATCAGGAATTCAAGAAGTATACCTCAGCAGCGATGGTACTCGATAGGAAACGGCGCGAGGTACAGCGCGAGCGGGCCGGCGCCCAACCCTCCTCGCGCGTATTTTCCCGCGCTTCAAAGGAAGCGAAGCGATCCTACAACCGGAAACTGGAGCCCGGCGCTTGCTGCTCCTCGACGTCGCTTCTCGCCGCCGCGGAACCAATCGCCTCCTCTTCCCGCCCATTAATTGAGAATTTTCGATCAAGAAGTTTCTGGCGAATTTGGGCTTAGGTTACGAGAAGCGGAGAGGGGGAAGCTTAAACATCTCTGCTAACGAGAATTGGGGTCGCGTTGCTTGATTTGGGGAGTCGGCCCTCATTATACGGTTGTGTTGAGTATTTGCGCCAATGAGGAGAGAGCACTCGATTCGAGCGATGCTGACCGTTGGTATTGAAACAAAAAATGGACGCTAGATTTTGCTGAGTTGAGGTTTGTGGATTGGCGTGATGAAAATTACTGAACGGGAAGGGCCTCGAGAGTCTCCCGAGTTCGCGCGGAGGCC
>NC_033800.1:149935970-149936770 GCF_001876935.1 Asparagus officinalis | reverse complement strand
TATTAATCGCTACGAGTTTCATTCGTTTTAAGTAATCAAGAATCCAAACCTCCCGCAACCTTGCTCTCTGTCTCTTTCATCATCCCAATTCTTCCACCCATTGATTTTGAGAAATATTGAGAAAACACTGAATAAAAATATTGCAGGCCCTCAGCTCCCATTGTTGGGAACTAAACACGCATCTCGTTTAAAAAAAAAAGTTTCCATTTCATGCATCAAACTAGTAACCCCAAACTTAACAAATACCCACCCTAAACAACTACAACTCTAAGCCTAAAAAAAAAAGAAAACCAAAAACGCCAAAATCTACAAAAGAGTACTTTTTGACAGAAGCGAAGTCCTTCTTCAACTGTCATCATCAGCTCCGGCCTTTGAAGAGCCTCCAGCTTTCTTTGGGAGCAAGAGGTTGTGAATGTTGGGCATCACTCCTCCGTTGGCGATGGTGACGGTGCCCAGCAGCTTCGAGAGCTCCTCGTCGTTCCTCACCGCCAACTGAATGTGCCTCGGCACGATTCTAGTCTTCTTGTTATCTCTTGCGGCGTTTCCAGCGAGCTCCAAAACCTACTCACGGCGAAAAAAAGGTGAGATTTTGATCAATACCCATTTCATTTTGATGAATACCCACTTCAAGAATTTATCAAAGAAAAAAAAAACCCCACCAAATCTAACCGAAACAAATTCGCACCAAGAATTGGCGCAAAAACATCAATTTGAACAGAATTCAGAGAAGTATACCTCAGCAGCGAGGTACTCGAGGACGGCGGCGAGGTACACCGGAGCGCCGGCGCCCACCCTCTCCG
>NC_033800.1:149889010-149935379 GCF_001876935.1 Asparagus officinalis | reverse complement strand
AACCCTCTCAGCGTATTTTCCCGCCTTCAGGAAGCGAGCGATCCTACCAACCGGAAACTGGAGCCCGGCCTTGCTGCTCCTCGACGTCGCCTTCTTCGCCGCCGCGGAACCAATCGCCTTTCCTCTTCCCGCCATTAATTGAGAATTTCGATCGAGTTCTTGCGAATTTGGGGGGCTAGGGTTACGAGAACGGAAGAGGGGGAAGCTAAACGAGAATTGGGGTCGCGTTGCTTGATTTGGGGGAGTCGGCCCTCATTTATAAGGTTGTGTTTAGTATTTGCCCAATGAGGAGAGAGCACGCGGATCGAGCGATCTGACCGTTGGATTGAAACAAAATGGACGGCTAGATTTTGCTGAGTTGAGGGTTTGTGGATGGCGGTGGAGAAAATTACTGGAACGGGAAGGGCTCGAGGAGTGCTCCCCGAGTTCCGCGGCGGCTCCCAAGTCCAAAATTAAGCCGAGTTAGGTTATCGGGCCGGGTTTTATCGATTAGGGCCCGGTTAATATCCCATGTAAATTTGCAAGGAAAGGGCTTAATAATCCACATCCCGTTAATTAAATAAAGGGTAATATCAGGAAGCCCCCTTTAACTTTGGATGGTAGCGAAAACCCCCTTAAGTACAGATATTATAACAAAAACACCCTCAACTTTTAATTTTTATCAAAAAAACCCTGTAACTTTGAGGTTTTATCAAGAAAACCTCATAGTCGATAAAATCTCAAAGTGAAAGGGGGGCTAATAGGGACTTCACGATATTTTGAATGTGAAGGGGGGGTTTTCTCACAATCACACAAAGTTATGGGGGTTTTTTATGATATTTAGCCTTAAATAAATAGCCATGAAATGTGCTCAAAAAATTTATAGCGAGTGATGACATTTCAAAGGCGTGGGAAGTACACCATAACTTTCACGCACAGTTTTTGTTGTGATGCGTTTAATGAATCGCTAGAAAGATGAAAAAATTCCTCAAGGTCAAGGACCCAACATATAGGATCAATAAGAGGAAGATGGTCAACTCATTATCTAATATGAGAGGGACACCTCACTTGTCTCCTTATTAGTCTCATATTTTTTTGTCCCTGTAGCAAAGCTCGAGGAGATGTTTAGATGCCCACGAACGAAGTCAGCCGCACTACAATTGAGAAAAGACAGTGGACTGGCGTCATATATTTCCACATTTTTTTATGTAGTTTATCGTCCCCTCTTTGTAACTTTTCATGAATTGTTGTACCCCTTTCATTCATTTCTAATCTCCATAACGCACTCTAGGTTGCAAAACCAACCACCGCAGTTATTTTCGGACGTGAATGTTACCTGGTTACCATTTCACACGAACCATTTACTTGTCAAAATGCCAAGTTAAAAACATCCTTCATCAAATCACTTCACAGTTAAACTAGATTATGATAATGGCCTTCACCAGTAAAAGACTCAAACCTCTTGGAGCTGCGGTCCAGACCATATAGAACTAATTCTGTATGGAAAATTAATAATGCCTTATTTTAGGCTTGATATGCATCTAGCTTTTGTAGAAACGGGGAAAGCATTGGAGAATATCAAGAAATTTGATGCAGATAGGCATTTGGGTGCTTGCCGATCGACCGCGAGCTTTGGCGCGGTCGACCGCAAACGTGCACGACTACAGGGTGTTTTCCGGTTTTCTGTCCGGTCGATCACGGCGTCAAGTGCGGTCAACTGCGGCGTCAAGTGCGGTCGACCGCGGATCCTGTAATGTATTTTTTGGTTTTCTCCGTTCTGTCCGGTCGACCGCGACGATTTCGGCGGTAGACCGCTAGTCGGATTTGGGCCTGATTGCGGTTTCTTGTTCTGTTTGGGATTGATGTTTGATATAAATAGCAACAATTTTTTAGGGTTTCTTGGGGAGCTGTTGTGGGAATATTTGGAGCACAGAAAAGAGGTATTTTCTTGAACTATTGGTTAGGGTTTTGTTTGAGAGATTAAGAGCTTTGTTGGTGAGATTAATTGGTAAGTTTGAGTGATTTGTAATCTCAGTTTGTACACTTATTCTCTATTAGTGAAAACTGTTAGACCCTAGAGGGGGGGTGATTAGGGTCTTATGCTAATCTAATCCGATTAAATGCCAATTAAAACTTATTAATAAGTTATCCTAGCAAGTATGAAATACAACAATGTATATGAGCTAGGATAAGTAATATGAACAACAAAGAGATATATCATATATGATGAATATGTATATATGCAAGGATATATAAACAACACAAGGGTAAAATAAACAATCTACACAAGTGATAGGGTAATATGATGAGCAATACACAAAGGCGATATAAGATATGAAAACAAGAATAAGAACGCCAATGCAATCACAAACACACGATATGATCACGGAGTTCAGACCTTCCGTCCTACGTCTCCGCTCCCCACTTCCGGGGAGAATTCCACTATCACAACCGGGTTTTCTACGTTCACCCGAACAACATTTACACCTCACAGTATCGGTTTTCAACGCTCACCGATCAACGTCACTCCTCACAATCGGTTTTCTAGTTCACCGAAAACTTTCACACCACACTCGGTTTCTAGCTCACCGAAAACCTAACAATCTCACAATGTAACAAATATAAATTGTTCTCTAATATGGATGAGAACACAATAAAAGCTCACACTCAATGCTACAACTCTCACAACCCTAATATATTATGAATACAAATACAATAAGCTCAAAGTGGGTGTGTGTAACAATGAGTGAAATCAAATCTAAACTCAATATAAAACTAGCTTTAATAGAATTGATAATTAACAAATAACAAATGAAAGCTAGAGTAGAGTTTAGAAAACTTCTCAATGGAAGACAAGATGGAGAGATGGAGATTGGAGCCCAAACAAGAAGATGATCTCCTCCACTTGTGAAAACTTCTTCACAAACAAAAACAAACCCTTAAACACACTTAAAACCTTGTTTAAAACTTGTTTAAAAACTTCTTAGATAGTTTGAAAAGAAATCAGCAATGGGTATTTATACCCTCTCAAAACTCAGCCAAAAACCCCCAAGAGAAAGACAGAAAAGCCCCAGACAGATCAGCTCAGAAATAGCCGTTAGGAGCCAACGGCTCTTTTGTCGGTCGACCGGAAATCTTGTCGGTCGACCGATGGAAAGAATTGATATATAAAAACTGATTTGCTGATTTTAAAACCCTGTTTAAAAATATCAAATAAATTCAGAAAAATGTAAAACTTTGGGGAATGATTGTAGACATGATAATAAACATGCTACAGCGACTGGTTATCAGAAAGGAGTTCCCAAATGTAAAATATCATCATTTTGCAAATATGTTCAAAAACATGAAAACCTGAAAATTGATATTTTGATATTTTGACTTAAACAACATTTTGAAACCTTATGAAATGATTGTATAGACTTGATAAAAGATATAACATGTTGTTATGAAGTCTATAACCTAGAAATACCATATTTTCATAAAATTACATATTCTATGCAATATATACAAAACACTAAATATGATTTCATTAAATATAACTTGTTAAAGACGAAATCATATATAGGCACATAAACGTGAAACAAAATAGTATTATCCAATTTTATTTATTTGTTTCATATATAAACTCGAAACCTATTAAACCAAAAACATATATGTATATATATAACTGTATATATACCAAAACGTGTATGTGTGTATATGATTGAGCTTAAAGTACTAACACACATAATATAAATTCCTAAACTAAATTACCCAAGCAATCTTGATCTTCAACGAAGCTCTATCTTGGTAATCTTGTGGATGAAGCTTGAACTTGGATCTTGACTTGAATGTGCATTGCTTCATTCCACTATTCCGCCAACCTCCTCTTGATATGAACGTGTAGGCTCAATCCATCCAACCTCCAACTACGTTGTTTGTCTACAAAACATAGGAATGCACAAACACTAGACAAACAACATTAGTAATAAATTGTTTGTTAATCATCATCAAAACAAGAAGGCCAACAAAAACATCATCCACTTTTTGTCTCGTGGACGTAAGCAACTTGCCGAACCATGTAAAATTGGTTGTTTGTGTTTGTGCCATTATTTTGTATTATTTGGCTTTCTCTCTCGGCATCTGTGTTTGGTTCCTCGAAGCACAACAGTTGGCTTCCACACACAACAAGTGGTATCAAAACTTTGGCTACGTTTGGGCTAGGTGGAAGAGTATATCGCTTTGGAAGCTCGTCTAGGGTTTCAGTTGGTGATAAAGATGGGTTTTTACTATTGTGGATCTCGTTTCCGTTGTGTGGGGTTGAGATCTTTCGGAGGCTCTTATTAGGGTTTCACTTGGAGGTATAAAAATCTCTCTTTTCAGTTTGGATATATTCTTCGTTTGTTCCGCATTGGTTTGTTGGTGCTTTGAGAAAGATGGTCGATAAAGAAGGAGTTGTGGAGGGTACTTCTAGCATGAAGACCGTCCAAAGTTTGAGAATTTACTCTATGAAGATAGATGTGGAGAAATTTAACGGCACTAACAATTTTGATCTTTGGAGATGTGAAGTCTTGGATGTGCTCAACGTGCAAAATTTAGAAGATACATTGGAGTTGGACGGGAAACCGGACGATATTGAGGAAAAGGTTTGGAAAAAAATGATTCGAATGGCGTGTGGTGTATGACATAATAAGAAAGAAGAATTAGATCTTGGAAATGATCGACTCCAATAGATGCTAGATATTGTTTAACTCAAAATTTGAAATATTATGTGATCAATGATACTTCAGCAAAGAAGATTTGAGAGATCCTTGAGAGCAAATATTTAACCAAGAGTGTGGAAAGTCGATTACATTTGAAGAGGAGGTTTTACCGCTTCCAATTGAAGAAAGGAACATTCATTGGTGATCACATGAACCACTACACAAATCTTATTGTGGATTTGGCGAATGTAGCTGTTATGGTTGAAGATGAGGATAAGGCATTGCTCTTGTTGAGTTCCTTACCTGACGAGGAATATGAGAGCTTAGTCCTTACTCAGATTAATGGGAAAGCACCTCTTTCGTATAGTGAGGTCATCACCGTACATGTGATTTATCAGCTTCGAAAAAGGATAATGAGACTTCAATTGAGCCGGTAGCGGGGGCATTGGTCGCAAGAGCAAAAAATCCATACCGAAATCGGAGGCCGCAGTCTAGAGGGGCACATCCTAGAGTTTATAGGAATCAATGTGCCTTTTGTAAAGAGAATGGATATTAGAAAACCGAATGCCCAAGTTGGTTAATCGAGCCGAGAAGAATAAAGGGAAAACTATTCAAGCTTCAAAGGTGAATGTTGTTAAGGCTAGTGGTGATAATTCAGTTTTGGATTCTTTGGGCTATTCGTGCCCTGCACTACCGTCAGTTTGTGTTGCTAATTCTACAGAATGGATGTTTGATTCGGGTGCTTCTTACCATATTAACCCTAGGAGGGATTGGTTCTCTAGCTTTCAAGAGTTAGAAAGAGGGGATGTCGTGCTCATGGGTAATGATCATGAATGCCCTATTGATGGTATCAGTACCGTTCATATTAGGATGTATAACAGAGTGATTCGGGAGTTGGATGAAGTGAAGTTCGTTCCTCAGTTGAAGAAGAACATCATTTCACTTGGAGTTTTGGAGGCAACAGACTATAGGATGACCTTAGATGATGCATCTCTAAAGGTTACATTTGGGTCCATGATTGTGATGAAGGGCCTCAGGAGGAATAATTTGTATAATTTGATTGGAAGCACATTGATTGGTAGAGAGCTGCCGACTTCTTTAGATTTGGCTAGACCGTAGCATTTGTTGAGGATGAGTTATTCGTTTATTAGTGTTATGCATGGATTATTGAGGAGTGATTTGATCTGTAATTTGAAGTCCTGTGAGCACATTTATATGAGCAAGGAGATTGACGTGGAGTTTGACACTTCTATTCACCGGGCGAGGGGTCTTCTAGGTGGTGTTTATTCAGGCATTTGGGGGTCTTCCAAAAAGGCATCATTGGGAGATAATCGACATTAATTTTCTACGTTGGGGAATGTTCTAGGTATTTGTGGGTTGCAACCAAGTCCTGTTGGTATGAAGTCCTAGTAGTCAACAATAGATGGAGGAAGTATATTGGCGGAAAGGTAACGTGATGTTCTGTTTTTTGGTAGGGGTTCTTTTCTACATTTGTGTCGAGCTCATAGCAGTTTGAGACACTTCATTGGAGAGGAAATATTAGGGCAACGAGATGAGATGATAATTTTGATGATTCGTTCCTTGTTGGAGGAGGATCGATGTTTAATATCGAGCATTGGTTTTAGTGTTCGGGCTTCGATATATTTGGGTCATCTTCATCATAGGTTACCGACTGCTGTGTTTAAAGATTTTGGATCTGGTGAAGCTGCTTCAGATATTGGGTTGCTTCGGATGTTGGGTCACCCAGCATATTGTCACATCTAGGATGTGAGATTTGATCCGAGTGCACATTTAGAATTCAGAGGCATGTTTGATTATCATGTATTGGCTTCTGATTTTATTCTGAGCAGGTATGTCATATTTGACTATCGGTAGGTCGAGAGTGTTGATCAGATCGTTAGGATATCGTAGCGAGTGGAGGGTGATGCTACTCCATATTGGGTGGAGATTACTCCACGTACTCCAGATCATTCTGTATCATTTGGAATTCCAGCCGAAGTGACACCGATTGATGATCATGTTGATGTGAATGCAGATGATGAGTTGGTTGATTCGAGTGCAGCTGGTAGACATAGTTTGGATTTGGATATGGCCGTTGGTTCACCTCAGGTGGAGGTGTTTGGTTTGTTTCACTTTGGGGCCATTAGGAGAGCTATTAGCCGTAGATTTGTTGGTAAAGAGTTGAGAACACTTCTATTGGATTGAGGGCATTTGGAGGCCGTTTGGGTGAACTATATGAATATTTGATTCCTTGGGCAAGAGGATACGTAAGCAGTCATTTATGATACAACCGGTTTGGTGAGTTGATACCGACATTAGGAGTTTGTTCGCATTCTCGTTTGGGTTCTCGACTTGTTTGTGGATTGAGTCCGTTGTCGTGGATTTGTTTCACTTCGTACTGGACGCAATAAGTGGGAAATTTAGTTTGGTTGGTGTCGACTCAGTTTTGGAAAAACTTCGTCGAGATGGAGAATTATAGAAACGACGAAAACATTAGAGAAGATCAGGAAATTTGATGCATACAAGCATTGGGTGCTTGTTGATCGACCGCGAGCTTTGGCACGGTCGACCGCAAACGTGCACGACTACAATGTGTTTTTCGGTTTTCTGGCCGGTCGATCGCAGCGTCAAGTGCAGTCGACCGCGGATCCTGTAATGCATTTTTTTGGTTTTTTCCGTTCTGTCCGGTCGACCGTGACGATTTCGGCAGTCGACCACCAGTCGAGTTTGGGCCTGATTGCGGTTTCCTATTCTTTTTGGGATTGCTGTTTGATATAAATAGCAACCACGTTTTAGGGTTTCTTGGGTGTTAGGATATGTGAAGCCTAACTATCAGGCATGCCCTACATTTCAGAAGAGAGGAGAAACAAAGTTGGAACAGGATCGACGACGAAGAAGTTCAAGCAAAACGACGAAGGAGAGATTTGGCAGCTTTGCGGTCGACCGGCCATGGCGCGGCGGTCGACCGTCTACGTGCACAGCTGGGTGCACAGGCCAGGAGCTCGTCGCGGTCGACCGTCTGTGGCGCTGCGGTCGACCGCTCATAGTCCAGAGAGCAGTCCAGAGTTTTGTCTTCGTCGCGGTCGACCGAGCATGGCGCTGCGGTCGACCGCCCAAAGTCCAGAGAGCTCGATCAGGAATAGGATTCGTCGCGGTCGACCGCACGTGGTGCTGCGGTCGACCGGAGTCGGGTTTTGGCCCAGATTCGTTTTTTAACCTGATTTGATCTGTTTCCTTGTTTACTTGTTAAACCCTTAAGTCTATAAAAGGGTTGATTATGGCATGATGTAAAGAGACGAAAAATAGTGAATTTTTCTCCTGCGGCGGCCGTGGACGTAGTTTCTCACATTGAGAAGCGAACCACGTAAATCTTGTGTGTTTGAGATTGTTTGATTTTCTCTCTTCTCTCCTAAATCTCTATTTCCAAATCGCATCAGGGGGGTTGTGCATCCCCAACACTACCAGTTTTAGTCTGTGCATAGTGCATAATCATAAATTTCCAGATTTATTTGTGCTTTTACTATAAACAATACCAGCTTTGTTAATATATTTGGTTGGACACTATTTTAAACTGTTATTGCATTTGCAAATAACTGTATGTTACCATTTGATGTGTGATGACACAATTAGTATTGCATTTGCAAATAACCGTATGCTACCGTTTAATGTGGGATGACTCAATTACTAGGGAAATGATATAGATATGTCACACACAGTTAATAGGAAGTGCTGTAGCTTTGTGAGAAACTATGATACAGCGATTATAAATTCCTGAGAAATGGAAAAGTGGATCTGACCTCATGGTAAAGGTGGACATGATTATGACTGAGGAAATAAGAAGACAAGAGGAAGGGATTTCTAATTCAGGGTCGGCCTTAAATCTTGAGGGCAGAGGAAGAAATAGAAACAGAAATAGAGGGAGTAGCCGAGGAAGATCTAACTCGAGGAACGGAAGGCCAAAGTCCAGGAACCGCAAGGGCAAGAAGGAGATAGACTGCTGGAATTGTGGCAAGTTTGGCCACTATGAAAATCAGTGCCGAGAACCCAAGAAGGACAAGGAGAACAAGACTGAAGCGAACGTGGCCTCAGGAGAATCAGATGATGCCCTAATCTGTTCGTTGGAGAGCAAAACTGAATCGTGGGTGCTGGATTCCGGAGCTTCGTTTCATGCTACCTCAAATAGAGATTTATTTGAGAACTACGTTTCAGGAAACCTAGGAAAAGTCTATCTTGGTGATGATCAGCCTTGTGATATTGTTGGCAAAGGAGTCGTGCAAATCAAGCTCAATGGGTCTACATGGAAGCTGAGTGATGTGAGACATGTTCCTAGCTTGAGGAAAAATCTGATTTCCATAGGACAATTGGCGAAAGAGGGATACATATCAACCTTTGCATGTGATACATGAAAGGTTACAAAGGGATCCATGGTTGTTGCCCGTGGTACGAAGACGAGATCTCTCTACATGACGATAGATGCACGAGGTTCCATTGCAGTGGCTGAAGACAGTGAAGACCCAAATTTGTGGCACCAGAGGCTAGGTCACATGAGTAGCAAAGGCCTAAAGGTTATGCAACCGAACGAGAAGTTATCAGGTTTGAGATCGGCTGAAATTGACCTATGTGAAAGCTGCATTCTAGGGAAACAAAAGAGAATAAGCTTCAAAAGGGTTGGCAGAACTCCTAAAGAAGAGAAGCTTGAGTTAGTTCACACAGATGTGTGGGGCCCAGCATCAGTTCCATCCACCGGCGGAAGGTTATATTTCGTGACCTTTATAGATGATCACTCGAGGAAGACTTGGGTCTATTTCATGAAACACAAATCAGAAGTGTTTGAAGTCTTCAAGCGATGGAAGGCTATGGTTGAGAACGAGACCGGTTTGAAGATCAAGAAGCTTCGTTCTGACAACGGCGGCGAGTATGAAGACTCAGAGTTCAAGAAGTTCTGTTATGACAGCGGCATTAGATTAGAGAGGATAGTTCCAGGTACACCCCAGCAGAATGGCATAGCAGAACGCATGAACAGAACCTTGACTGAGAGAGCCAGAAGTATGCGGTTACAAGCAGATTTTCCAAAGTAATTCTGGGCAGAAGCAGTCAACACAGCTGCCTACTTGATCAACCGGGGACCATCAGTACCTTTGGAGCACAAAATACCTGAAGAAGTATGGAGTGGAAAGCAGGTAAACCTTTCTCACCTGAGAGTATTTGGATGTGTCTCATATGTACATCTGAGTGATCATGCTAGAAGCAAACTCGATCCTAAGTCCTTAAAATGTTTCTTTGTTGGCTATGGCGGCGATGAGTTTGGCTACAAGTTCTGGGATGAGCAGAACAAGAAAATCATCAGAAGCAGGGATGTGGTCTTTAACGAATCAGTCCTCTACAAAGACCGTGATGCAGTTCAGCCCACTAGCTCGATGCAGAGTGATCCTACATATTTCGAGTCAGATGATGCCTCAGATGGAGGCAATCCCGAAGCTAGTTCTGATGAAGAAGAAGAGATGATGGATGAGACCACTTCAGAGGGGGCAGATGAAGATGGAGAGACTGTTTCGCCCGTTAGAGAGTTGAGGCGGTCAGCTAGAGTTTATGATGAGGCCCTTCGAGTGGATGATGCGAGCAAGTGGGAGCTCGCCATGAAAGATGAAATAAAATCCTTGGACACCAACAATACATGGGAACTTGCGAAGCTACCAACGGGGAAAAAGGCCTTGAGCAATAAATGGGTGTACAGAATCAAAGAGGAACATGATGGTTCCAAGAGATACAAGGCTAGATTGGTGGTTAAAGGATTTCAGCAGAGAGAAGGAGTTGATTACACAGAGATCTTCTCTCCAGTAGTCAAACTGACTACCATCAGAACAGTCCTGAGTATTGTTGCAGCTGAAGATCTACATCTCGAGCAGCTAGATGTAAAGACAGCTTTCCTCCACGGTGATCTAGAGGAAGAGATATATATGCAGCAGCCAGAGGGGTTTACTCAGAAGGGAAAAGAGAAGATGGTATGCAGATTGAAGAAGAGCTTGTACGGCCTAAAACAAGCTCCAAGGCGATGGTACAAAAAGTTTGATGGATTCATGCATAGGAACGGTTATTCCAGGTGCAATGCTGATCATTGCTGTTTTGTCAAAGAGTTTGACAAGAGTTACATCATCCTGCTCCTATATGTCGACGACATGCTTGTGGCCGGCTCAGACATGAGAGAGATCAAGAAGCTGAAGAAGCAGCTGTCGAGTGAGTTTGACATGAAGGACCTAGGCACAGCGAAGCAGATATTGAGAATGAAGATCAGCAGAGACAAACTCTTAGGCACACTACGACTATCTCAGGCCGAGTATATTCGACGGGTGCTTGAGAGATTCGGGATGAGTGGTGCTAAGGCCGTCAGCACACCGTTAGCTAGTCATTTCAGATTGACTAAGGAGCAGTGCCCCGAGACTGATGAAGAGAAAGATTACATGGCTAAGGTTCCTTATGCTTCAGCCATCGGAAGCCTTATGTACGCCATGGTATGCACGAGACCTGACATTGCCCATGCAGTGGGAGCTGTGAGCAGATTTATGTCAGATCCAGGAGAGCAGCACTGGGAAGCAGTAAAGTGGATTCTGAGATACCTGCGAGGTACTATAGAAGATTGCTTATGCTTCAGGAGAGGCAAGTTAGTCCTGCAGGGTTTTGTTGATGCAGACTATGCTGGTGAGATAGACCAGAGAAGGAGCACTACAGGATACGTATTCACTTTGGGCTCTACAGCTATTAGTTGGATTTCTCAGTTGCAGAAGATCGTTGCTTTATCAACGACAGAGGCTGAATATGTTGCGGTGACAGAGGCAAGCAAGGAGATGATATGGTTGCAGGGTTTCTTGGAGGAGCTAGGACAGAAGAGTGAGAAGAATGTCTTACATTGTGATAGCCAGAGCGCAGTAGGCCTCAGCACTTGATGATATGGAGGTCGTCGCCGCAGAGAGAGTTGGAAGAGATTGATAGTTAGTCTCCAAGTGGGAGATTGTTAGGATATGTGAAGCCTAACTATCAGGCATGCCCTACATTTCAGAAGAGAGGAGAAACAAAGTTAGAACAGGATCGATGACGAAGAAGTTCAAGCAAAATGACAAAGGAGAGATTTGGCAGCTTTGCGGTCGATCGGTCATGGCGCGGCGGTCGACCGCCTACGTGCACAGCTGGGTGCACAGGCCAGGAGCTCGTCGCGGTCGACCGTCTGTGGCGCTGCGGTCGACCGCACGTGGTGCTGCGGTCGACCGGAGTCGGGGTTTGGCCCAGATTCGTTTTTTAACCTGATTTGATCTGTTTCCTTGTTTACTTGTTAAACCCTTAAGTCTATAAAAGGGTTGATTAGGGCATGATGTAAAGAGACGAAAAATAGTGAATTTTTCTCCTGCGGCGGCCGTGGACGTAGTTTCTCACATTGAGAAGCGAACCACGTAAATCTTGTGTGTTTGAGATTGTTTGATTTTCTCTCTTCTCTCCTAAATCTCTATTTCCAAATCGCATCAGGGGGGTTGTGCATCCCCAACATTGGGGAGCTGTTGTGGGGATATTTGGAGCACAGAAAAGAGGTATTTTTGGAGCTATTGGTTAAGAGCTTTGTTCATGAGATTAATTGGTGAGCTTGAGTGATTTGTAATCTCAGTTTGTACATTTCTTCTTTATTAGTGAAAACATCATCCCCTTCTTGCCCCGTGGACGTAGGTAACTTGCCGAACCACGTAAAATTAGTTGTTTGTGTTTGTGTCATCCCCTTCTTGCCCCGTGGACGTAGGTAACTTGCCGAACCACGTAAAATTAGTTGTTTGTGTTTGTGCCGTTATTTTGCATTGTTTGGCTTTCAGGTAACTTGCCGAACCACGTAAAATTAGTTGTTTGTGTTTGTGCCGTTATTTTGCATTGTTTGGCTTTATCTCTCGGCGCTTGTGTTTGGTTCCTCGAAGCACAACACTTGGCTTCCGCGCACAACAGCTTTTTCTCTCTCTTCTTTTCTTGCGTATCGGGTAAATCTACGCCTCCTTTCTTTCTCTCATTTGAATCTAGAAGCGGGACAAATATATTAATTTCTCGACTTACGCGCATAATTCAGAGCAAAAGTTTATAGACGAAGAGGAGATCATCAGGGCCCGTCTTCCTGCTACCATGGTCTTCTTTTGTCGCGCTACACGTTCACTCCTAATTATTGTTCATCATTTACAAACAACCAAGGGAAAAGTGTGTTTCTAGTAACAGCAATTGCTTGATCACACATGCTTGAAAGCGTCCAGTATTTATGGCTCATCATCTGTCACAGCGCAACAACAGGATATTTTCAGAAAGATGCGAATCTAAACAGCTTAATTCATCTCAAACCACAGAAAACCAAGGGCACCAAAAAAAACCAATGGGGGAAAAAAGGACATGCGTACAAAATGTGGGTCAGAAGTGTTTGAAAAAATCAGGGAGAAATAGACGGTTCCTCTGCACAATTAAATTATCTGCACTGGCGGGAGGTAGAACGCATCTAATGTCACTGTTACTCTCACCCATCATGTGAACAAGTACACACCATCCTTCTGCTATAAATTGAAGCCAATGCTTCACTGAAACCACCACTCAAATCCTGCTGAGAAAAGGAGGCCGAGATCATGGACAAAGCTAACTATGTTCCAGTATATGTGATGCTTCCAGTTAAGTGCAACCTTTAGCTTTTCGTTATCTGAGTCTAAATTAATCGTGCCGGTTTCTCATTGTGTATTTTCTGCCTGCAGCTTGGGGTGGTTAATGCTGACAATGTGTTCGAGAATCCCGAAGATCTCCGCAGGCAGCTCAAGCAACTGAGAGCAGCGGAAGTTGACGGAGTGATGGTTGACGTGTGGTGGGGGATCATAGAAGCAGGCGGGCCGAAGCAGTACGATTGGAAAGCATATAAGAGCTTATTCCAAATGATCAAGGAAGAAGGCCTAAAGTTGCAGGCCATTATGTCATTCCACCAATGTGGTGGAAATGTAGGGGATGTTGTTAACATCCCTCTACCAAAATGGGTTCTTGATATCGGGAGTTCTGACCCTGATATCTTTTATACTAATAGAGCTGGTGTTTATGATCCAGAGTATCTCAGCCTCGGAGTGGACAATAAACCACTTTTTGGTGGACGGACTGCTCTGGAGGTTAAGCTCGTGAATTTGAACTCTAACGAAATCTAATGTAAAGTAGTGCTGTATCGTACGAAAATTTTAAACTTGCTGTGGTTTTGACAGCTTTACAGCGATTACATGAAGAGTTTCAGAGAAAATATGTCGGAGTTCTTGGAGGGCACGATAACGGACATCGAGGTCGGGCTTGGCCCCTGTGGAGAGATGAGGTACCCATCATATCCACAGAACCAGGGCTGGGTTTTCCCTGGAATTGGGGAGTTTCAGGTAAGTGCCGCAAATTTTCCGATGTTTTTGCTGAATTCTTAAACCTCGTGAATCTCTCGCTACCTCACTTCTGAAGCAGAAAAGCAGGCAGTCATCCATTGTTGTTTGTTGTGACAATCCCTGTTGTTTATATCTCATATATACTACTACATAGTTTAGGACTTTTCAGATATGTCATTCTAAATTATGAAATTTCCTCTATTCCCTTCATGATTTCAATTTGGCAGTGTTATGATAAGTACATGAAGGCAGATTTCAAAGATGCTGCAACAAAGGCAGGACATCCTGAATGGGATTTGCCAGATGATGCAGGACAATACAACGATACACCTGATCAGACCAAATTCTTTGGAGAGAATGGAACATACCTTAGCGAGAAGGGGAAATGTTTCCTAGCATGGTACTCGAACAAGTTAATTGAACATGCCGATCAAATCCTGGATTTAGCTAATCAAACTTTTCTAGGCTGCAAACTGAAGCTCGCTGCTAAAGTACACTTCTCTATTTCAGAATTGCACAAATAAACTTATGATAATATATTAATGTCTCTGCATTAACATGTCATTTTATTTATCAAGGTTTCTGGTATGCATTGGTGGTATAAATCTGCTAGCCATGCAGCAGAGCTCACTGCAGGGTACTACAATTTGAACGATCGAGATGGTTATAGACCAATAGCAAAAATGCTCTCTAGGCACTATGCCATCCTTAACTTCACCTGCGTCGAGATGAGAGACTCTGAACAAAGTGCAGATGCTTACTCTGGGCCTGAGGAACTTGTTCAACAGGTGAATGCGAGCCCATTTACTCTGTAAGGGTTTTTCCGTATATGTACCCCTTAACTCATGCCTATTTGCAAAACAACCCCCAAATCTTAATATTTGGAAAACCAACCCCTACCTACATCATCTACTTTAGGAAACAAATAACCCCAAATCAACAAATCTTCAACTTTGATAGGCTAATTCGTCACTGCAATATAAAAATGTCAACAAAAAGCTTAAATATTTACTAGTCATATCCAACAAAGTTGATTTGTTGGTTGTGGGGAAAAGTCGATGCTATGGGGCGTAATGTTGCAAGTATTTATATTTGAGGGATAGTTTTGCAAACACGCATAACTTAACTTAAGGGGTAGATATAAAGAGACGAATTCTAGAAATATCAATTGAGAGCATCATGTGAATAACAAGATTTAGTTTGTTACAGGTATTTAGTGGGGCTTGGAGAGAGGATATTGAGGTAGGATGCGAGAATGCACTCAACAGATACGATGCAAATGCTTACAATGAGATACTGAAGAACTCAAGACCCAATGGTGTAAACCCAAATGGTACTCCAAAGCTGAGGATCACAGCAATGACGTATCTCAGACTGGGACCTGACCTCTTGAAGACCGACAATTTTGATCTGTTCAAGATTTTCGTGAAGAAAATTCATGCTGGCCTGGTAAAGTGCTACCTTAAGCTATCGTTGTTACGGAAATTAGGCCAGTAGCAAAGTTCTTCGCTAAATATCTTAATTGTTCTGCAGGATTATTTGCCAGATCCATCAAAATACTTTAAGCCTATAACTCCATTGAAGAGATCGAAGCCAAAGATGTCGATGAATACTATATTGGAAGCAACCAAAGTGAGTCCGCCTTTCCCATTTGATGCTGAAACAGATATGCCTGTGAACTAGTTGTTGCTAGATTGAGAAGATGGAGCCCTTTGCTGAATAAAAATCCTATAAATTATGTACTGGAATAAGTCGCTCCAAGCAGCGAGGTAGCTGTGAATTACTTGGAAAATCCATGACGAGTGTGAATAAATGCAACGAACTTGTTTCGAGTGAAAACGCAAGGAACTTTTGTGTGTCAATGTGGTATATGTTACTTGTTACTACTGTTTCTCTGCTACAACTGTGTGTTTCAGTTGATAATGTATGCCTTCTACCGTAATTCTCATCATAATGAATTGAGTACTGCTTTACTGCACGAGCTGTAAAATAAGAATTACTTCAAATAATCCCCATTGTGTCTTTCAGGAGTCAAAAGGGTTTCGAGGATGTTTATATTTCGATAGCGCAGGCTGCAACCAGTTGCATACCAATAATAATAATAATAATAATAATAATAAAACAAAATAGAAAAAATGGGAGATGATAAGCATTGATCTTAATGGTTTACCATTATTAACTTAATTTTCTGCAATTTAGCTTAGCTTAGATCGATGACTTTTCATCCACACATGGCTTAAGTGAATCTATACAACATCCAATGGCACTTGTCTCGAGATACTAATTATCCAGTGTTGAGAATGGTTGGTCCAAACCATTAGTCCCACATGTAAAAATTGTAGAACTCAACATGGGTATATAAGTGGGGGATTGTCTCCACATAATAACGAGGTCTTTTAAGTTAAAACCCCACACATGTGGCCCAAAGGTGTTAAGTTGAGGACAATATCATTACTATGTGCTTGGACCGGCGGACCCAGTTGCCCCCCCTAACAATTGGTATCAGAGCTTGATGGTGAATCCACGTACTTGTGAAGCAGTACCGGTAGCTGGACTTGGTGGAGTCAGGAAGAACTCGGTAGAACCTAAGGTGATGAGTCGCTACAAAAAGTGTTCTGGTAGCTGGACTCGGTGGAGCCTATGGTGGAGTTAGACTCGGAGAAACCAAAGGTGGAGTCGCTATAGTCCTACGTACACCCAGGGGCTGTCAAGGTGGTTGTGTAGGTTCCTCGAGTAAGGTGAAATAGGGTGTACCTCGAGATGTGCATTGTACCGGTAGCTGGACTTGGTGGAGTCAGGAAGAACTCGGTAGAACCTAAGGTGATGAGTCGCTACAAAAAGTGTTCTGGTAGCTGGACTCGGTGGAGCCTATGGTGGAGTTAGACTCGGAGAAACCAAAGGTGGAGTCGCTATAGTCCTACGTACACCCAGGGGCTGTCAAGGTGGTTGTGTAGGTTCCTCGAGTAAGGTGAAATATGGTGTACCTCGAGATGTGCATTGACCAAAGATGGACGATCTTGTGGACAATGTTGAGTGGTGATCTACATGGACAGTTCAAAGGAGGATTCATGGTGGACTAAGGTATAGGTCCAGGTGGAGCCGGGTGGATCGGTGTTAGTTCACGGTGGAACCAAGGTGAACTGGTTTGAACCAATGTGGAGATTGTTGAGAATGGTTGGTCCAAACCATTAGTCCCACATGGGGAAATTGTAGAACTCAACATGGGTATATAAGTGAGGGATTGTCTCCACATAGTAACGAGGCATTTTAAGTTAAAGCCCCACACCTGTGGCCCAAAAGGTGTTTAAGTTGGGGACAATATCATTACTATGTGCTTGGACCGACGGATCCAGTTGGTCTCCCCCTAACATCCAGTGGTGTCTAGTCACATTACTAAAACAAAATCCTGGATTCACCTGTGAACACTAGCTTATAAAAAGTAAATACATAAAGTTGTTGAACAAGAGAGGTTGATAAAGAGGAAAAATAATAAAAAATTGTTTAAATCGAAAAATCTATTATTAGAGGGCTTATTAGTAAAGGATAAATTTTTTTTAAAAAAATATTTTTAAAATAATTAGCAAAATCAACCATTTTGCAAAATAATTAGCAAAAATCGATCCTTTTTTGACCCCGTCATAAAGGCTAGCCGAAAAGGGGTTTATTTTGCAAAAAATCATTTTTAAATTTTATTGGACTAGCAGACCTGTGTAATTAGGGCTAACTAATCCTATATTCAGCAAATATACGGGGCTAGTAGTACAATGTACTTTGCAGAGGCTTCAGCAAATACACGAGACTAGTAGAGCCGTGAATTTTGCAAATCCTTCAGCAAATACATGGGACTAGTAGTACCGTGTACTTTGTAGAGGCTTCAGCAAATGCACTGGACTACTAGTCCCATGTATTTCCTAGACATACACAAAACATGCACGAGAGTGTTAGCTGATCTCCAGTATATATAACAACCACTTGTACATATAAAGCATTCAAATTAACTTCATATACATATACAAACATATACTTTTCATAAATTTCCTATACATAACTTCATACACATCACATCAACATGAAAACAGAATTTACACCGCATCCAAATGAAAACACAAATGATAAAAACAAATACATGTTAACTCCATACACCAAAATACATCATGCCTATTGGTTTACAAATAATCTAAATAGTAAATAGATTCGATACAAAACCCATAAATCACATACATCCTAAATGTACTCTCCTTCCCCTCTTTCTTCTTCCATGGCCCTCTCGTCGTTGGCATCATTGGTAGACATGGGTTTGAGCTTGCACGAGCCCGTTGTTCGGTTACATGTGTAGTTGAGACGGGCTAGCACCATGTTGTGAAGATCCAACTTCATCATTGTTTGGTCGGAGGTGCCTTCGATTCAACATACTCCTCCCCTCCATCATCACCTCTAGGTCATCATGAAGATCCTTGTGAGTTTGATGCAAAGCTTTACAAACCCTCCGTACTATTTGTTGATATCGCGATGCATGTAATCCTAGATTTGTGCATGTGACAAAAAGTGTTAAACCCTCATTTACAATGACATCATACAGGTGAACCCACTGTTTGCATTATATCACCATCGTCTCATACGTGGGTTATAGATTCAGGCACAACTGATCATATGATTGGAAATTAAGGTATATTATCCTCTTGTACACCTACCACATCCTTTCCTTCAGTTATATTGGCTAATGGATCCACCACACCTGTGGAGCGTGTTGGATCTACCAATATTAATACTATTTCGCTTTCAGTTGTGCTATATCTTCCTTGTTTTCCATTTAATCTCTTATCTGCCAATGAAATTACTAAAGGATTAAATTACACGATAACATTTTTTCCTACACATTGTATTTTTCAAGCACTTTGGGCAAGGAAGACGATTGGCACTAGACGTGAGCGGAACAACTTGTATGAACTGAACTTTGCCCCTTCCCAGGTGGCATGCATCAGCTCCACATCAGCCTTTGAAACACATTGTGAGCTTGGTCATCCCTCTCTTTCAATTCTTAAAACTTTAATTTCAGATTTAAATCATGCCGAGTCTTTAGAGTGTGAGTCATGTCAACTAAAAAAACACCAACAGGTGTCTTACCCGAGTCGCGTCAATAAGTGAGTCAATAACCCTTTTGATTTAGTGCATTCTGATGTATAGGGCCATTGTTATGTTCCATTCAAAGTCGGTTTCTACTATTTTGTTAGTTTTGTGGGTGACTTTTCTTGCATGACTTGGATTTTACTTGCTAGAACGTCGTTCTGAAGTGTTCTCTATTTTTAAAGTTTTTTGTGCTAAGGTTAAAAATCAATTTCATAGTACCATCAAAACTTTAAGAACATATAGCGCTAAGAAATATTTTGAAAGCTCTTTCATAAATATTTGGAAGAAAATGAAAATTTACACTAGTCTTCTTGTACTTACACACCCCAACAAAATGGGGTTGCTGAGCACAAGAACAAACACTTACTAGAAATTGCTAGGATCTTATTATCCCATAGTCAAGTTCCAAAATATGTTTGGGGTGATGCCATTTTGATAGCCTGCTACCTGATCAATAGACTATCCTCATCTGTCTTACAAAATAAAACCCCAATCTCCTTTTTATATTCGGCTGAAAACGCTTTTCATTTACCTCCTAAGATCTTTGGATCTCTGTGCTTTATTCATAATCATAGTCTTCAACGGACGAAATTAGATTCGTGATCCCTTAATGGTATTTTTCTTGGATATTCTAAGACTCAAAAAGGGTACAGATGTTATTGTCCATCCTTGAATCAGTATATTATTTCAGCTGGTGTTGCCTTCTTTGAGAACAAACCAGGACATGTTAGCCTTTGATAAATTCTTAGACCCTCCCGATGATGATGACTATCTTCTTGTTCGGAAAAACACTATCAATTTTCCTTCTAAGGCTGTTGTACAGACTGATCTACTATTCAAATTTGTAGAACCAGTTCAGATTTATACAAGACGTACTACTTCGTAACTTGAGCCATCGTCTCAATCCACCCAAGAGCCTGCTATACTAGCAAGTCAAAATGTTCTCGTAGAGCCAAGTGCTCAGGCTACTAATGGTCTTCCCATTTTCCTCTGAAAGGATAAGAGATATTGTTCTCTAAGTTCTCAGTATCCTCTTACACACCGTGTCTCTTATGCTTTGTTAACTCCATTATATTACTCATTCATATCTTTTTTTGGATTCTCACTCGGTTCCCAATAATTTGTCAGAAGTTCTATCTAACATAGGTTGGACAGTGACAATGCAAGAAAAAATGACGGTCTTAGAAAGAAACGAGACTTGGGATCTTGTTTCTCTACCACAAGGGAAAAAGGCAGTTGGTTATAAACGAGTTTACACTGTCAAAATAAGTCCAGATGGCTCTCTAGCTCACGTCAAAGCTTAACTATTTGCGAAAGGGTAATTGCAGATCTATGGTCTATGGTCTTGATTATTGATACATTCTCTCCTGTAGCTAAAATAACATCTGTCCACATTCTTATTTCGCTTGTTGTTCGCTATCATTGGCCGCTACATTAGTTGGACATTAAAATACATTCCTTAATGGTATTCTTGATGAGGAGGTTATATGGAGCAACCACTAGGTTTTGTTGCTCAGGGGAAGTGTGGCAAGGTTTGCAGTTTAACAAAAAAAATCTCTCTATAGTTTGAAGCGATCTTCGAGGGCTTGGTTCGGACATTTTGCCGCAGCTATCCAGACCTTTGGTCTTCATCGAGCTCAGAAAGACCACTAAGTTTCTGAAGATTTCATGGTGGGAAGTAGATCCTTTTGGTTGTATATGTTGATGACATTGTGATCACTAGCGACGATGCACATGACATTAGTCATTTGAAGAAATATCTACGGCAACAATTTTAAATTAAGGACCTTGGATCCTTAAAATATTTTTTGGGTATCAAGGTAGCTAGATCGAAGAAGGGAATTTTCTTATCTCAGAGAAAATATGTACTTCATATGTTGTTAAATGCTGGGATCTCATAATGCAAGGGCACTAACTCACCTATGGATGATAAGATCAAACTACTATTGACTCAGGGGGGGGGGTTGACTATTGGAGGATACTAAAGAATACATGCAACTTGTAGGAAAACTACCCTATCTAACAGTCACGAGACTGGATATTACATTTTCTGTTAGTGTAGTCAACCAGTTCCTCTCGACACCTAGAAAACCTCATAAGGAAGATGTGAAGAGGATTCTTAGGTATCTCCAGAAAACTCCAGGAAAAGGAGTACTCTATTCAGATAGCGGTCACACGAGAGTTGCATGATTCTCAGATGCAGATTGGGCAGAATCTCCTGAGGACAGACGCTCAACTACTAGATGTTGTGTGTTTCTTGGATGAAATCTAATATCATGGAAGAGTAAGAAGCATAGTGTAGTCTCTCGATCTACAACCGAGTTTCTGAGTTTCCGAGTATCGAGCTATGGCGAATTTGACTTATGAGCTGATTTAGGTTAGAGATATGCCAGCAGAGATTTAGGTTAGAGATAACAAGGCTGCCATTTACATAGTTGAGAATCGTGTATTTCATGAGAGGACAAAACACAGAGAGAATAATTGCCATTTGATTCGTGAGAAGATAGATAAGAGAATCATTAGAGCCAAGCATATACCATCAGACCATCAACTTGCAGATATTCTCACTAAACCTCTTGGGAGAACACGAGTGAATTTTATTTGTAACAAGCTAGGCATGTACGATATGTATCATGCCATCTAAGTGTTTATCGTTGATGCATTCTTGTCCAATCTATTTGATGTCCTCCTTTCTTGTTCTTTTTATCTATTCTTTCAACTTCTTGTGAAATATGTTGTGTCTAATCAAGCTGTCTAAGCACGCGATTCGGTACATACATCTCCACAATCTCAAAACATAAGGTAATTAGGTTGCAACAATTTCCCCGTTTAAAACCATAATTGGCAAGTAGAAAGGGCAGAAAAGCTCAGTGTGACAGCATTGGAGGGCAAGTTTGGTAATACGGAAGAATTGTGGGGGTATATACATGCAAAAACCACAAAAACCCCTTCAAAGTCTCATCCAGTTGGATCTTACTACCCCAACCCCCCACCCCAGCGCGGCCGCCGGCGACGAAGAAGGCGCTATGTCTTTAGGGCTCGAGAGATGTACCAACAAGATCGCCAGAAAAGTTGATGCGGATTCGATTCCAGCCCAAGTCATGGAATCGGTGAAGAAAATGCTCCCAAACAGACAACAAGATCGTCATGAATCGGGCCAGAGAGGACTCTTCGCCGGCCGCCATATCCAGTTCGGCAACAAGACGCCCTCCAAGGACTCAACAAGTATCCCCCCCTCAACACTCAAATTCTGAAAATGTTTTTTTTTAAAATTTTAATTTACATAGTTAGAAGACAAACCCAAGTTAAGATCAAAACCTTTTTGTGCTGGGCTGCGTAAAATTTAGATTAACGTATATAAGAAAAAATGAATCTCTCCCTTTGTTTGTTGTTCAAGTAATGGAATATATCTTTCGAAATCGCGTCTTGTAGCTTCATAGTTGTGAGCTTGACCGATCCATCTTCGCTAAAAATGATCTTGGAATGGCTAGTTTGTTGCTATAGAATGTAAGGGGTTGGTCGATTTATTACTTCGATCATTTTACCTCTCTTTTCTTGTTTTTTTTCATGTCGAATGCTCCGTGTCGAATCTACGCAAAGTGTACACAAGTTAGTTATAGGGCATATACACCCTATAACCATGTCATAGAGTTGATTAGTTTGGTTCATTCAAATTATGTACGCAGTTTTACCCATGGGGCAACACAGTTATAGCGTAGGCTTGAACCTTAGATTATTGATAGTTAATGAAAACTAATATTTAACATGAAAAGATGGAAATACAAAGAGAGCAGGGATGAAAATAAACTAGAATTTGCGCAAGGCTATCTTCTTTTGTGTAGATAGTCAGGTACATGTTTTACGACATTGTAGGGGCTGTACATGGTTCTTATATATTATGGTATCTAAATGATTTTTGAATTTTAGATATGTTTAATAGTCTGGTACTATTATATATCCATCTCCATAGTTTAGATGGATGGATATGGATATCGGTACTCCGAGGCTTCGAGCAGATTATTTGGTTTGCATCCTAAAAGTAACCCAGACAAAACAAGTATGTTTATGAGGATCATTAAGTGGTAAAGAAGGGTACCGTAAAGTAGTGGAATCATATTTCCTAGTGGCTAGTTACTGTCGGGGAGGGGTTGCACCTGTAAAGGATTAAGAGTTGCACCCTATTTTATGTAGCTTTTTGCCCCTTGGCTCCTCGCCTTATCATAGTTGCTGGTTATTATCTCGCTAAAGCCCTGGGACCCCTAAATGCTATATCGTAGCTTCTGGCTTGCTTCGCCCTTTAATTTCCATAACAGTGTTTGCGTTAGTCAAAGATATTATCTACACACCTTAAAGTAGCGAAAATCAGGGTTTGATGGCACAAGATGAGAGTGAGTGGTGAACATGCCTAATATTTGTGCCGGTCTCATGAAAAATCATGATTTATTCTGATAAACCATGTTATTATCATTTAAATACTTGCAGTTATTGGAATCCTCATTGCACAATTTGTTTTTCTAGTTAAAAAAAAAACTCCATTCTCACATTACTTATTCTATGCCATAGATCTAGACGGAGCTGGAAGCCCAACGTACAAGAGAAACGCCTATTTAGCTATATCCACGACCGCCATATCCGTGTCAAAGTCACCACCCATGCTCTGAGATGCATTGACAAAGCTGGTGGAATTGATGAGTACCTTTTGAAGACCCCTTACGAGGAGATGGACACTGAGTTGGGCTTGCTTTGGAAAGCTAAGATTGAGAAAATGTACGCAGAGCTTGGTAATATGGAAGTAGGCTTCTTCACCCCGGAAGAGGAAGGGAATATCGCAAAGGGTTTCGAAGAGCTCAAGCTCGCTAAGAGGGAGGCTCGTAGAGAAGCCAGAAGAGTTGACTCAAAGAAGCCGATGAAAGAGTTGAGCACTGGCGATGATCAAACTTTAGAAGCAGGGCCGATTGAGGAAGGAGGTACTGATGATTTGAAGAAGGCGGCGCAGTAGACTTACAATTCTTCTACTATGGGTTTTCAAGTACGACATGAGGTCTATAGTTGATATTCAGAGTTTTTAATGGTGACGAAATCCTTGTGAAGAGTATCTATAACTAGACAGGCCTTTGATGAGAAGTTCTTTTTGTTGAATTCAAGTGTCGTATCTTGTTGAAAGACGATGCGCCATTCCCTTGTTTTCCCAGGCCTCTAGTTTTTTAATTGACACCTTTTTTTTTTTACGAAACGCAAAAAATAAAGCTTTAAGCTTTGGTTGTGAGCTCTGTAACATTATGAGAATTTGAATCTTGCTGTTTATGGTATTGTTGTCAGTTAAATCTTGGTAGTCAATGACCCGGATGATATGCCTATATTCAAGGAATCAGAACAGTTTAAATGGTGTTTATTAGTAAGGCATATCGTGTGATTTTTTGTGGATGCTCATGGATTCTTACAAATATTTTCGGATTGGTATGTACAGAATAAACTAGTGTACACCTCGTGCAAAGCAAAACACGACCCCATTTTTTTATTTCCGCTACACCAATTCTGTTTTTAAATGTTTTTATAAGTGTTACAGTAATATTTTTAAAATGCTCCTGTATTAGGGTCCGTTTGGTTGGTTTCGGAGGAGCTCAAAAGCTGCCACAAATGTCTCATCTGTGGCAGCTTTCGGGCTCTTTCCCACCCAAAAATAGAGAACCAAACGGACCCTTACAGTGATAATGATACATAGGCCTCTTATGTGCTACAATAATTTACTGTATTATTTATTATTTACTGTAGTATGAATAGTAAACTTTTAAATCCTCCTATTGTTACAGAGCAATATATGACTTGATCTCTGACCAAACAAATCCAAGAGTTCTTCCAAATATTGCTTACTTTATGGGCCTGTTCGTTTGGCCAAAAAAACTGGGAAATCAAACTTTAGGAAACCTATTTCCTATTATAATTACTTTGAAGTTGTTTGGTTGGTTTAAAAAAAAAGGAAATTATAGAATAGGAGATGAGATGAGATGAGTTGTCACCTTATTATTGGATGATGTGAGTGATTTTTTTAAAAACTTGTTTTGAGGTTGTTTGGTTGGTTAAAAAAATAAGGAAATGAATTGGAGGTATATTATTGGATGATGTTTTGAGGTTGTTTGTGTTTGGTTCGTTTTTAAAAATAAGAAAATATATGAGATGAGATGAGTTGGAGGTATATTATTGGATGATGTGACATGTACTTAAGGAAATTAATTTCTTGTTTTTTTTGAGGAAATGAGTGGAAATGAATGTTTAATGAGATGAGATGAGTTGTCACAATATTATTGGATGATGTGTGTGATTTTTAAAAATAAGATAAAATGAGATGTGATGAGTTGGATGATGTGACACATTTCTTATGTTTGGTTTATTTTTAAAGGTAAGAAAGGAGATGAAATGAGATGAGTTGGAGGATAAAAATAATATTTTATTGGATATTGTGGGTGAGTTTTAGGGATGGAAATGGATAAAAATATTATTTTATTGATTTCCTTGTACCGATTTCCTTTTCTTGGTTTTTAGGAAACCAACCAAACAGCCCCTATTATTCGCCGCTCCAGCTACAGGCCCGCAGGCCGTAGTTTATTCGGCCGGCCCATCTAATTTAATATAATAGGTCTTGTCCTTTCGAAGGCTGGTAGTAAATGACAAATATGCCCAAACCCGCTCAATACCCCACAACGACCTCCACCTCGAAGATTTCATAAGTAATTAAATTGGTTTCCTAGGGGTCTTTTCGTCATTCGCAAAATACCAACGCGCCTCGTGTTTCGTTTCAAAAATTTTCAAACCGCAGCAGTCTCTCTTTCTCTCTCCCCCCGTCGCAAGAGACAAGCAAGGAATCTCTGCAGAAACCCTAACCCTAATCACCGAATTCGAAGCACAGATTTAGGGTTTTTCTTCGATTCCGTCTCACGATTCAGTCCATGGGCTTAGATGTATAAGGTTTGATTTTTGTCTCCTTCCTGTTTTAATCTCAATCTCAATCTCAATTCTAGGGCTAGGGTTTCCAACTTTGAGCTCATTCTTCTAGATTTACACAGAAGAAAGAGAATCTCGGTCCGGTTCCTTCGAATAAGCGGGCAAAGATAGCCGACCCTCCGATGGTGGGCCCCAATGTCAGCTCCCGCGGCCGCCAGGCCCTCTCGAACGCGAACGGGCTACCGCGGGATCTGATGCGAATGCGATCGAGTTCAATTCGAGAGAAGATGTGGAGAGGGTTTTGAATGAGAAAATGAAGGGAAAGAATAAAAATGATTATAAGGTAATTCTATGAAAAAAATTGGCTCCTTATGGTTATTGCTTAGTGTTGGAATTTTTCTTCTTCTTTTCATTAGTATTTTTATATTAGTTTTATTGAGAAAAAGGGTGTGACGATTGAGTACGAAAGAAAGATGAAAACTTTATCCACTCATTTCGTCCAAGTTTATGTTTCTCAGATTCTTTTTTTTATGTATATTGTCAGTTTTGTTCTCATTGGATGTTTTGCCTTTGTGAGAAATCCTTTGAGTTCGGTAACCAGGATGAGGGATAATTGAGGATGCCTATTTGTTTTGATTTTAGGGTAAGAGTGAGCAAATGAGTGAATATATCAAAAAGCTAAGGACTTGCATTAGATGGTTAATTGAAAGGGAAGATGGGAACTTGATGGAGCAAGAGAAAATACGGAGTATGCTCGAATCAGAAGAGAAAAGGCATGCTGACAACGGTAATTCCTACAACCATATTTTTTTCCTTGAATGTTTTGGTGAATCATACCTGATACCTGTATCAAGGCTTCAATACTATGTTGTGAATAATCGTATCTGTATCAATGATTCAATTCTATGTTGTGAATAATTGTGCAGAGGCAAAATTGAAGGGTGACATAGAAGGATTAAAGGCCAAAATCGAAGAGCTCCAGGGACAGCATGAATCTATGCAAGAGCTTTTCAGAAAGGAGGAATTTGACAAGAATGTTAGTGACTTTAAAGCTCTATTTCTTTCTAATTCTCTTGCAGAAGGGTTTCGTACTTATGTCGACCTTTGAATAATGCAGGCGGCAATTAAATCTTATGAGGAAGAAAAGGCTGTTAGGATCGCTGCTGAGAAAACTAGGGACGCACTTTCTGAAGAGCTCGTCAAGGCTGGACAAGAGGCAAAGCATCTGGATGATCAAGTAATTGCTTAGTTTATTATCTGGGTTTTGTAATTCTCGTTTGGGTAGTTCTACCTCAAATAGTGGTAATTTTCTGCTATTTTCTTATAGATTAAAGTACATGAAGCAACCAACAAGCGGTTACAAGAGTACAACACTAGCTTGCAGCAATACAATTGTACCCTTCAGGCTGAAGTGGCAAAGAATAGTGAAACAATATCAAAGCTGAATGAGGAGAAGAACAGTATGATGGGTACCATGACCAGTCTAAGAAACAACATGACTTCGATGAAGACTCAGTTGGATAATTATAGGGTGAAGACACTTATTTCCCTGGTTTTTTAATCTTGAAAATAAACATCTTACCATAATAAAAGTAAATAGATAAATAATTAAACCACTTATGTTATGGATATTTGACAATCTTACAATGTCCATTACGTTTGCATACTATGATTGACCTTATGGTATCAGTTATATTTGATGCGTGGTCAGTGGTAACTTAACATTGTATAAATTGGTTGTGAGTTTTTGAATATGACAGGTTGTGATATCAATTGAATTCATGCTATTAGTGGTGTCACCTATTACATTTGTACTTTGAAGTGGTGACTTCATCTATTTTTTTCGTTATTTTAACTTGTCAAAAGAAAATAAACACAGCTATTTCCATTTCTTTTAATGGAAACCATTCATGCACTTCTAGTTTTGTTTTTAAAATTTTTGTTATTTGCTTATTGATGATCATAACTCCTGTAGTATTTTGGTGTTCATGTGAATATATTATCAATCAAACATGTTATGCTACTTAATTAGCAGAAGTAGCAGTCATAAAATTTCCTTATATAAATTCTACAATCTATTAAACAAATTAACTGTGTGAAAAATGGTTATCTTCCACAACAAACACTGGAATAAATGAGACATCTTAGTTCTCTGGTTGACTTAAGCAAGTTGAGTTATTAAATTCAGAAAAATGTAAAGGTTTCTTCTACAGATAACTCATTTGTCTTTTCTTTTTTCCATGGCTTCTTAGATTGGAACTCTGTCTGTTGCTCCGTCTTGTGTGCTTGGATAGTATATTCTGAAAATTTTAAATTTCATCAAGCAAGATTTCATTCTAATCTCTGTGTATAGTTGTCCATTTTACTTGCTATTCAGATTTTCTGTAACACATAACAGCACATAGGCCATCATTGGCTTAAGCCTTAAATATTAATCTAGGTCCTCATTTGCTAAGTTTGTTACTATTCGTTTGACTTTCCAGTTTGCAAGCAAATTATACAATGTTAATGGATAGTATATTCTGAAAATTTTAAATTTTATCAAGCGAGAATTCATGCTGATCTCTGTATAGGTGTCCATTTTACTTTCCATTCAGGTTGACTGTAACACAACGGCACATATGTGATCACCATTGGCTTAAGCCTTAAATATCAATCTAGGTCCTCATTTGCTAAGTTTGTTATTATTCTTCTGACTTTCCATTGGATTCTTTTAAGCAAATTGTACAATGTGAATGCTCAGGCGCACTGTTCACTGAATACCTAATAATATTGAATATTTAAATTTATGTTTTGTTAAGTTGTTAAAAACAACATTCTATGTTTTCTTGTTTTTAATTGACATTCTATACATGTAAATAAAAAAATCAAGCTATTGCAGATTGTAAACCTGATGGCATCATTGCAGTATTTCAAGACTATTTCATGTGTATTCAGGATTCACTTGGTTGGATCTGAAGTGTAGTTATTTCGACTGATTTTATTATGTGCTATTAATGTCTAAACAGTTTAATTGAAGTTCGAGACCTTTAAAGTTTAACCTCCTTGCATAACTTGAACTTTTAATCACTAATGGGATAAGTGCTAGGGGATCTGATCTTTTTTCTCCAATATCACATGAACTCATTGTTTATAGTTTCTTACATTATTTGTTGCCTCAGTCTCTTCAGCACGAGGCTGGAAAGCAAAAGGAAGACTTAAAGAGGGAAGTGGATTCTCTTAGAAGTGACTTGCAGCTAATAAGAGATGACCGTGATACTCAACTAGCCCAAGTACAAAGTTTAGTTGTTGAAATAGCTAATCTCAGAGAACTCACTGGTAAATCTGCTACCGAGGTGGAGAAGACAATGACAAAAGCCAATGCGCTTGAGGTTTGTTACCCCAATTTCTTGTTTAGCTCCTTATTTCTTATATTTACAAGATTTTTTTATTATCTGCAGGAGACCTGCTCTTCTCAAAGGGAGAGAATACAAGCACTGCTTCAAGAGCTTGCAATTGCAAAGGAGAAATTGAAGGTTAACATATTTTGGGGGAAAAAACTTTGTTAGTTAGTTACTATCAAAACATTGCTTCAAGAGCTTGCCATGACCCTTTTCTCTCCTTTTTAGATGGCTGATTTGACAGCCACACAGACAATGACAGAGTATGAAGAGCAAAAGAGGACAACAAAAGATTTAGAAAATCGTCTTGCGGATGCAGAATATCAAATTGCAGAAGCAGAAAAGCTGCGTAAAGAATTGCACAATACTATATTGGTACTACACTGTCTGTATCACAATAGAGCTAAGAAAATACCATGTCACTGAACCGTTTATTTTGCAGGAGCTAAAAGGAAATATTCGAGTTTTTTGCAGAGTTCGACCTGCTTTGTCCGACAGTGATTCTAGCAGCTCAGATGGTGTAGTTGTTTCGTATCCCTTATCCACTGAACTTCGTGGGCGTGGTATTGACTTGATGCACAATGGTAATACAACTTTCTTGTTATTTCTTGATTGGATTCTTCAATGAAAAAAAACTTTAATGTGGAATAATTGGGCATTAGATGATTGTTATTCTTTTCTGTTAACAGCAAAAACTATTCCCTTTGCTTTTGATAAAGTCTTCAATCATGAAGCTTCTCAAGAAGATGTTTTTGTTGAAATCTCACAGTTAGTTCAGAGCGCACTTGACGGTTATAAGGTATTTTGCAGTCTTGTTCTTTTGACCATAATTTCAGGAGTATATTGGACATTCTATTTGTTGGCAGTTCATTTCTCTGTTTTATTTGTTCATCATTTTTCCTTGTCATTTCTTTGCTTTCCTTCATCTCGAATTTTTTTTCTTAATGCTTGTTCTAAATATATGACGCTCACTAGCAAAATTCAGCGTTTGTGCATACAAAAACATTTTTGGCAAGCTTTAGGTTTTTCTAAGTTTTCCACCTGCTATATATTCATCTTTGCCAAACAGCAATCTTACTGTTTTCTTTCTAATATTTTGTGGATTGGCTTACATACATTTTGTTGAATCTTAAAAGAAGTTTGTTGACCATTTAGCCATTTTAGATGTGCAGTTAGACTTTTGAACATGTTTATTACCTATGATTCATGTAGTCCAATGATGATGTCGAAAGACACACGTGCACAAATCTTGAAGCAACCAAATTGGAAAAGAGTTTTGAATTTTCTTCCAATAGTTAACGTAGATATGTTCTCTAGCTTATTTGTTATTATGCTAATCGCTAATTGAATGGAGTTTTGCTACTCTTTATGGCAGGTCTGTATCTTTGCTTATGGCCAAACAGGTTCGGGTAAAACATACACTATGATGGGTATGACCGACTCTCCTCAACAGAAGGGTCTAATACCGAGGTCCTTGGAACAAATTTTTCAAACAAGCCAATCTAAATTATCACAGGGTTGGAAATATAAAATGCAGGTGGCTTTTCTGTCGTTAAAGATCAACAGTATTGAAGCGGTGATAATCACAATTTAACTTTTTATGTAATTATTGCGCATCTTATTGCAGGCATCAATGTTGGAAATATATAATGAAACAATACGTGATTTATTATCATCTAATCGCTCAGGAGGCCTTGATGTCAAGCATGATACAAATGGGAACACATGTGTGCCTGGCCTTACTGTTGTTGATGTCTGCAGCATTAATGAAGTTTCCTATCTCTTACAACAGGCTGCACAAAGCAGGTTAATTTTCTTGATCATTCGACATAATTTCTTTGTGATGCAGGTCTTATAAGTTAGCTTATCTGAAAGTAATATCGTTTAATATGAATTATGATATTGTGATCTATTTAAGTAATATTTGTCCCGAAGATCTGTAATTGTGAATATATATTTTAAAGGTCACACTGTTTTGTGCTTTTTCCATCAATAATCATATTCTTTTCAAATATTTGAAATTCACGGATGGTTTATCTTGAAAGCTTTTGATAGGAAAGATAGGCTCTGAATTTATTTTATGTATTTGTTTATTTCTTCTTTGGTATGACATATTGTCCTATCTGTAACCTACGGGCGAGAGTTTCCAGTAGAATTCGAGTTATATTTGTCAGGAATGGCATGTAAGAGATACTTTGAGTTCATGTTATGGTTCACAAACCAGAGAAGGAATATTTCAAATAGTAATCTTCACTGCAAATATGGGCACATATTTGCTGTATGTGGTCCCTTTTGCCAGCAACACTTGGCAATTTGGCAATGCTATGCTAACTTGACTGCTTCCCCATCATGTGTAACCCATTCTCTCTGATTTTCTTTTGTCAATCAAGAAGTTTATTTTGAGAACGGCTATCTATCATTGACATTGCAGATCTGTTGGCAAAACCCATATGAATGAAGAGTCATCAAGAAGTCACTTCGTGTTCACTTTACGAATTTCTGGAGTAAATGAAGTGAGTCACGTCCCTCATTTCATTTGGTTGAAGAATTCTCTTTAATAATTTGCTCATGGATAAAATTTCTTTCCAGAACACAGACCAACAAGTGCAAGGAATACTAAACCTAATTGATCTTGCGGGAAGTGAGCGCCTTAGTAGAAGTGGTGCGACAGGCGACCGTCTCAAGGAAACTCAGGTGACTGTTCGTTTTATCTCAAGCTGTGTATTAATACCTTTACCTTTTCATTTAGGGCTAATTTCGGATAGACCCACTGTAGTTCTATAATTGCTGTTAAACCCCCTGAGTGAGATTTTAAAAAAAAAACTTGTTTAGTCTCAGAGGAAGAGAATTTTTTTTTGATAAGTAGACCTATTAAAAGAGTAGAAAGAATTCACTCATGGGTTCATCTACAACAATAGAACTACAAGGGACCTATCCGCAATTAGTCGGGTAGTACAGGGGGTTTCTGCAATTAACTCTTTCAGTTATCTAGCCTGTTAATTAACTTTCTATAGTGATTTGATTTTAGGCAATTAACAAAAGTTTGTCGTCTTTGAGGGACGTAATCTTTGCCATTGCAAATAGAAAAGAGCATGTTCCTTACCGAAATTCCAAGTTAACTCACCTTCTTCAGGTAGTGCTATTTATAGTTTATATATTTTATAGTAGAAATTTCTTGAAAAACATGTTATTCTCTTTCCATATCCTGAATTGAACTGCATTGTCTATAGTCATGCCTCGGTGGGGAGTCCAAAACTTTGATGTTTGTCAATATTTCCCCCGAAGCATCATCGTCTGGAGAGTCATTTTGTTCTCTTCAGTTCGCTACTGGTGTTAATTCATGTGAGATTGGTATTGCTCGACGACAAACCCAAATGCGTTCTTCAGATTCACGACTGAGTTACGGCTAGTCTTCCCTCCATGGACTCTTGGTAATTTAGAAAGTTGAATCGACTAATATTTCTTCCCTATTACTTGTATAGTGAGAACATAATTTTGTTGGAAACCAGCATTGTTTGTAACTTGGTAGTGGGGAGTACTGTTTATCATATTGTTTGTAACTTGAGAGAACCTAGGTGTTACCAGCTTCACAAGAGCGTGACCAGTGATTGTTGTATTTGTAACCTACATCCTTATTTCTTAGCAATCAACCATCCATCTATCTATTATAATCCAGCAAGGCACAGTATAATGCCTGTCTTTTGTTTTACCTGATTGAATGAATTTACTGTTTGGAGTTGTTTGTTTGATGTTTTGGGAACAAAATTAGTAGTTGAACTGTAAAAAAGAGTTTTCATAGCCTGATAACGATCTTGTAGTGTGGAATTAGTTTGACGAAGAGTGTTGGCGCACGCCAACAGCAGCCCTGATAACGATCGTTAGCCATCAACTGACGAGCTGTGTAAGCATCACCAAACACCCAAGCAGAGCTCCTCCTTCGTAGAATAATCGATCACCCGGCAATGTGAAGACTATAAGAACCCGTGTTCGAACCAAAGAGAAAGAAGAGGGAATCACGACGAAAGAGAGAACAAGAGCAAAGACGAGAGATTTACGTGATTCGAGTCCTCTTTATATCAGAAATTGTAGAGGTACAACATTACTTGTGTTCTTCGTAGAACCCACAAGAAATCATCTCTCAACACTCACCAAAATATCTCACTACCTATCTTTTACAAAATGCAACTCTCCTCAGACTTCTCACTTGATTTCTTTTCTTATTTGCTCTTTACCAATCTTTTACAGAATGCTACTCTCATTGGCTTAGTTCTACCCCGGATCTCATGAACAACTCTGTTTATAGAGTCAGAACACGGAATACGAAAGAATCCTCACTAGCCAATCTACACCAGATCTCAGTAACAACTATGTTTGTACAGTGAATGTAACGACATCATGGTCTTACTCTATTACATGCATAATAACGACACAAATGCAAACAACACAAGTTGATACTCTCCTCCCGTTTCGTTTTTTATATTATTTTAAAATAAGATATAAGTTCAAAATTCCTCTCCACCTTATTGTTCATATATCCGCATGATGTCATAGGCTCTTTTTTTATATTATTATCATTCCCAATTGACCGGCTTATCTTTTTGGAGGCAATCATTCATTAATCGCTTATCCAATATTTCTTGCTTTTAAAATAAGTGGGCCAAGGCCCATTTAGGCCCACACCATTATGTGCTCTCGGCATGTTTTGACGCGTGATCCCGCCCCCTCTCCGGCAGCCAATCTCAGCTTCGATTTCTGCATCAAAATCTAGGGTTAGGGGGGTTAGAATTAGGGTTTTCGGTGGAGATATATTTTTTTTTGAGATGGCGTCGCCTGAGAACTCAAATTGGGTCCTTGATTACCCACTGATCGACAGCATCTCAGTGACCGGCGGCGATTTTGGCGTCCCTGGAAACGGGTTCTTCTGGACCCCGCAAGGGATCAACTGTACTCCCAGCGCTAGGTGTTTTTTATTTTGATTCGAGTTGTTATTTTAAGTTATGTCCATTTTAGGGCTTCTGATATGCGAAAGATTGAAACTTTTTTTTGATTCGGTATCGAATTGATAAGCTTAGGCACAAGGTCAGTGATAGAAAGAGAGTATTTTTATATCAAATCAACGGAAAAAAAGAAGAACCCTTTAGCTGATTTACTCGAGACTGGTCTTTCAACCCTATACGACTGCGTGATGGATGTTGGTCAATTTAGGGGTATAGGTAGATTGCCTCCTTATGTTGGAAATGCATTTGGGTTTTGACATTACAGTATGTGAACTTTGAACGACTATAATGCGCCGTTTGATATGTGCTTTAATTTAAGATGGAAGAATTTACCCTATTTTGGTTTATATGGATCGTTGGCATGCCGTATTAAGTTCTCTCACGATATTGTAGAATACCATATGAGAAGTCATTTCTAATTTGCTGCAGAGCAGTGGCGGATCCAGGATTTCAAGGAAGTGGTGTCACCAACTAACATTTAACAAAATTTACAAACCTCTCTAACAAGTTTTAACATCTTGAAAGAGTTGTAATAGCATCACTAAGAAAACTATTAGCTGCATCATTCTCAGTATTTGTCACTAAAAAAATCTCAAGTCATCGTTACTCATTTTGTTCGGCAACTTACTCTGTCAAATTTACAACTTTCTCTCTTTCCAGTTTAGGAATTTCTTAAATTTATAACTAGAAAGAGTTTTGACAAACACTATGAGAACTGTAGGGGGATCGTTGTGAAATTTCCCCATAGATGAAAGCAAGTCCTCCTCATCTATATTCTATATCATAGAGAAACCGAGAAAGCCAAAGCAATTTCCATCAAGCTCTTCTCCCCAATTCTCCCTCTCTCAACATCCCAATGGAAACACCCCCCTCTCTTTCCAAACAATGTGGAAATGTGTGTAGAGGCTTCCTATATATTCAACTCACTCTTGCTGCCTCCTTTGGGTCCTCAATGTCATATGGAACACCTATGAGGAAGTGGTTTCATGTGACACCGCTTCCTCGTAGGCAGATCTGCCCTTGCTCCAGAGTGCTCTGCAATTCTTTACCAGGTTGAACTGTTGCATCCAATTGTAACCATCAGCATCGAAACTTTGCTATTTGATTGTTTGCCCCCCTATATTTATTCGTCTTGTTAGTTCTCTCTTCTGCCTCTCCATACCACATCTTTACCTCTTCCTGATATGATAAATTTGTGTTGTATCAGTATGGAAACTAGTGGCAACTCGGTGGATTCTGCTGTTCTTAAAGAACCAGGCTCTAAGAAACGGTTTGACTCCTCAGTTATGGCCTAGTACTTTGATTTTATGTTAATTTTGCTTGCGTCAAGTACTAACCGCTCTCACTTTTGTAGTGTCAAGTCTGTACCCAGCAGCAGGGAGAAAATGAGAAGGGATAGGTTGAATGACAAGTATGTTAACGTCTTTATGATCCTTCGCTTCATATTATGCTTCTGTCTCTTATATTGTGTTGCCATTTTCTTAACTGAAGGTTCATGGAGTTGGGCTCTATTCTGGAACCTGGAAATCCCAAAATGGATAAAGCAGCTATTTTGAGTGATGCTGTTAGGATGGTGACCCAGTTGCGTAGTGAAGCGCAAAAGCTGAAAGATTCTAATGAGAGTCTCCAGGAGAAGATCAAAGATTTGAAGGTCAGCATGCATGTTTTTTGTTATCTTGAGTTGTATTTTGCTTCATATCTGTTTGGTATGCCATTTGGAAAGTATAACAGCGTACTTCCAAGTTTTCAAGCATTAAAAGATGTGTAGGTGACCTTAGCATGTCCTTCATTCTGTGTTACTCATTCTCTATGAGCACCTATAGGTGAATTTGATACATGCACCAATTGATCACTCTCCTAGTTATGTGGTCTTACTTTCAGTTGTTTTTATTCTTAGCGCTTGAGGTGAGTGGTGCATATACACAGAATCTCGTGACATCAAGCCAATCAATCTAATTGTAAAATGATGTATGCCCTCCATCTTTGGCATAAGAACTGCACTTTTTCCTTGCATTTACCCTCAGCCAAAAAATCTCTTATGTTTACATTGCTCATATTGCTGTTCTGTCAACCTAATAAACAGAATGTTGTAGACATAAGAAATGTTTTTAGAAAACATATCATGGAGCCAAGGCAACTTGTGTATACTTTTGAGATATATCAAGTTGGTTAGCTGGAGCAGCTTAAGTGAATCTAATAGCTGGGCTGGTATATTCGTTATAGTCTCAAGCAGGTTGTTGATGTTATCCCTTGGGTGTGCCACGTGGATGAGATGGGGCATGTTATGCACGTGAAAAATTAAAAAATAGCCTTAAGGTTATTGGGTCAATATGATTAATGGGCACGAATAGAATTTATAAAGGGGATATTGTGAGGATGAAATTAAAATTAAAGGATTTCAATCCCAAGGACAAGTGTGCAAGCTGGATGTAATACTTTCGTATTGTATTTGTGGATGGTTTTAAATGAACATGTATTTAAGAAATGGACAGGACGTGATAAACTTATGTCTTAAGAATTAGGGATCAAAATAATTGAGCAATGAAAATATTATGACTGAAACTGAGGCCAAATTGATGAAGGAAAAAAGCTTCAGCTAACTGTGAACAAGAGAACATGAATAGGACAAATATTTCCAACATAAGTTGAGGACCTGGCTAGTATGTAAGGGAAGAGAAGAGCTGAAATAATTAGAAGACAAGGAGGAAAAATATTGATATAACTATGTCATTGAAGCAACTTTAACAATATAAAACCTTCAAAAGTTTCCTATTACTTAATAAGATAATTTGTTTTTACATGTTCTGTGCATCTTTCTAGACTCTCAGTTGGAAAAAAGATTTGCGATTTAATGGGCTATAACCTTAAATTTTTTTCAATATTCATTTGTTTCGATGCAACATCCAATAATTATGTGTACTTCAAAATTCACGATTTTCATGGACTATTATTACCCACAATTTTTAAATATTTCAAGTTTTATGCGCTATAACTCACAATTTTTGTCAATTTTCTTTTGTTTCAACCTAATGGCAAATAAGTTTTCTTTCTTAAACAATCACGATTTTTATGGCCTATAACCTGTGATGTTTGTCAATTTTTGTTTTTCAAATGAATGGAAATAAATATGCGTACTTCAAACTTTGTGATTTTCATGGGGCGATAACCTATGATTTTTCTTAATTTTCGTTCTTAAGACCATATGGAAAATAATTATGGATACTTCAAACTTCATGATTTTCGTGGACTATAACGCATGCTTTTTGTCTCTTTTGTTCATTTCGACCATTTAGCAATTAGTTGTGCCGACTTTAATATTTGCGATTTTCATGGGCTTTACACGTCTTTTGTCCGATTATTGTTCATTCGATCCAAACTCAATTTATTATGACTACTTCAAAATTCACGATTTTGGTGGGTTATAACCAACAATTTTGGCAATTTTTGTTTCTCATTCCAATGGCAAGTAATTATACATACTGTAGTTATCTCGAATCATGGGCTATGACCCACGATTCTAGTTTATATTCAATAATTTCGACCTAATTGAATTTAATTTTCTTTAATCAATATTCGTGATTTCCATGTGTTATAATCCACGATTTTTGTAACTTTTTGTTCTTCGATCGTATGACAATAAATGTGTACTTCAAAATTCGTGACTTTCATAGCTGTAGTCATTGATTTTTATCCATTTTGTTCGTTTCAACCATTTAACATTTTATTTTGCGAACTTCAATATTCGAGATTTTCATGGGTTATAACCTATGATTGTCTATTTTTGTTCATTCAACCCAATGACAATTAATTATGACTATAAAATTCACGATTTTGGTGTGTTATATAACCCATGATTTTGGCAATTTATGTTTCATATGTCCTAATGGCAAGTAATTATACGTACTTCAAAATTTGCAAACTTTGTAGGTTATAACCTAAAATTTTCGTCTATTTCGGATAGTTTTAGCCTGATGAAATTTAATTTCTTTCATAGTAAGTTCACAATTTTCGTGAGCTCTAACCCATGATTTTTTGTAAATTTTTGTTTTTCGACCTGATGGAAAATAACTATGCTAACTTCAAAATTCGTGACTTTCGTAAGCTATAGTCCATATTTTTCCATTTAGTTTATTTCAATCATTTAGCAAATAATTGTGCGAACTTCGGTATTAGCAATTTGCAAGGGTCATAACTCGCAATTTTCGTCCATTATCACATAAGTACAATTAATTGTGGCTACTTCATAATTTGCAATTTTGATGGACTAAAAACCCAAGATTTTGGCATTATATATTCAATTCATCCCAATCTCATGTAATTTTGCGTACTTAAAGATTCTCAATTTTCATGGGAATAACCCACGATTTTAGTCTATTCTCAATAGTTTTGGTCAGATGGAATTAAATTTTGTTCATCGAAAATTTATGATTTTCATGTGCTGTAGCCATGGAAAATTATGCGTACTTGAAAATTCATGACTTTCATAAGCTATAGTCCATGATCTTTATTCATTTTGTTTGTTTCGACCATATAACAAGTGAATTTTAATATTTGCGATTTTCATGATTTGTTGTGATTTTTGTTGATTATCATTAATTTAACCCAATTACAATCAAATTTGACTACAAAATTTTCTATTTTCATGGGTTATGACCCATGATTTTTGTCCATTTTCTTCGTTTTGATTATTTAGTAATTAATTGTGTGAACTTCACTAAGCGTAATTTTCATTGGTTATAACCCGTGATTTTGTCCTTTATCATTCATTTGATCTAGTGACATAGTGGCCGAGCCAGGAATTTTGGCAAGAGGGGTCAAAAAATAATCAAACATGAGAACATATAATTTTTTAGCACAATTGATTAGTATCCAAACATCATTATACAATAAGACATTCAAAATCATACTTCCAATTATAATATGAGATTAATGAGTGTCCTATGTCAAGAAGGGGATTTCCTCCTTGAAAATGATGTGGCATAATTCCCACCATGTGAATAAAGTAGGAGAGAATATCACATGGTGGGGATTGTGCCACATCATTTTCAAGGAGAAAATCCCCTCCTATGACAATGATACCCATTATTCTCTTATAATATATTGTTTAAAATAGCATTGACTAGACATTCATTCATGTAATCATCTCCCATTCGGTTTCGAAGATCATTCTTAATAACAAGAAGAAACAATTCACACTTAGAATAAACTAGCTTAGATATCCATTAAAGTTAATAAACAACATTAAACAAGAGAAAGTTAAGAAATTTTCTTTTGATATTTTGTATGTTTTAACGAAAACAAACTGATCATGTAAAAGTGACAAGCCTTCCTTTCTCCTAGAGAAACTTATCCCATTTGAGGCATTAGAACAAAACAAAATCAAGCCCTAATTTGATGAAAACTCACTCCCAATTGTAATTCTTATGAGTGGTTGAGCTGTGGCAAAAGAGGGCTAGGGTTTTCGAGGGTCGAAGTGGCTGGAGATCTAGGGTTTGCAGTGGGCGAGACAAGGGTTGGAGCACAGTGGAGGTCAGGGTGGAGTTTGGACGTCCGACAAAAGGGAAATCTGAGGGATCAAGGTTTTTGAGAGGGATTTGAGAATGGTTGAGGAAGGTTGCAATCGCTAGATGAAGCAATCTGTTTGTGGAAATAAGATAGAAACCTAGAGAATTGAGGGCTTTACACTTTAACATTTGTAGTCATACAAAATTGCCATATATGCAGCATACCCCCTATTTGTTTTTCTATTTCCAGGGGTGGGGGCAGAGACCCAAAGGACCCACGGTACCTCCGCCCCTGTAATGACAATTAATAATAACTGCTTTATAATTTGCTATTCTAGTGAGTTATAACCCACAATTTTGGCATTTTATGTTCGATTATTCATGGTGACAAGCTATTTACATACTTGAAAATTCGCAATGTTCATAGGTTTACCAATGATTTTAGTTTATGTTTGATAGTTTTCGTTTGATGGAATAAAGTTTTCTGTCATCGAAAATTTGCGATTTTCATTGGCTCTAACCCGCTCTTTTTGTAAATTTTTGTCCTTTGACCCAACGAAAAATACTCATGCAAACTTCAAATCTTCTGACTTTCATAGGCTATAGGTCTTGATTTTTGTCCATTTTGTTCGTTTCGACCATTTAGCCTTTAATTGTGTGAACTTCAATATTCACAATTTTAAGGGTTAGAACCAACAATTTTTGTCCATTATTGTCCATTGGAACTATTAATAGTTAATTATGATTATATAATTTACAAATTTAATGAACTGAAAGGATTTTGGCATTTTGTGTTCAATTTGTCCTAATAGCAATTAATTATATGTATTTCAAAATTCACGATTTTCATTAGCTATAACATATGCTTGTCTATTCTCGATAGTCGACTTTGGAATTAAATTTTTCTTTCATTGAAAATTTGTAATTTTCTGGGCTATAACCCATGATTTTTGTAATTTTTGCTCTCTGACCCGATGAATTTTTTCCATTTTGTTTGTCTTACCATTAGGCAGTTGAATGTGCGAACTGCAATATTCGCGATTTTCATGGGTTATAACCATGATTTTTCCTCCGTTGTTTATTTGATCCAATAATAATTAATTTTTACTGCTTCATAATTTGCAACTCTAGTGGATTATAGCCTACGATTTTGGCATTTTATGTTCGATACATCCTAATAGCAAGTAATTATACATGCTTTTTAAAATTTGCTATTTCCATGGGCTATAACCCACTATTTAGTCTGTTTTTAAGAGTTTCGACTGATTAAATTTTCTTTCATTGAAAATTTACGATTTTCATGAGCTAACCCATGATTTTTATAATTTTTTTCTTCAAATCGTTGGAAAGTAATTCACGATTTTCATGCGCTATAATTCACAATAATTTGTAAATTTTTGTTCAACCTTATGGAAAATATTTATGCGTACTTTAAAAATCTTGAATTTCATTTTCTATAATCTTTTAGTCCATAAATTTTGTTTATTTTGTTTGTTTTGACTGTTAGTTCTATGCTCACCACTTTTATGGGTTATAACCCGCGATTTTTTTAGTTCTTTTGACCATATAACAATTAATTATGATGACTTCAAAATTCACGGTTTTGGTTATAACCCACGATTTTGGCATTTTATGTTGGAATCGTCCTAATGGCAAGTAATTATGTGTACTTTAAAAATTGTGATTTTCATAGGCTATAACCAATGATTTTAGTCTACTTTCAATAGTTTAAGCCTGATGGAATTAAATCTTTCGTTGAAAATTCATGATTTTTTAGGCTATAAGCCATGATGTTTGTAAATTGTTCTTCAAGCTGATGGAAAATATTATGCAAACTTTAAAATTCGTGAGTGTCGTAGGCTATTGCCCGTGATTTTTGTCCATTTTGTTTGTTTCAAACATTTAGTAAATTGCGTGAACTTCAATATTTGCGATTTCAAGGATTATAAACCATGATTTTTGTCTATTATTGTTCAATTGACCCAATGACAATTATCATAATTTGCAAATGCGATGGGATTTACCCACGATTTTTGCATTTTATGTTTAATTCGTCCAAATTACAAATAATTATTTGTAACAAAATTCATGATTTTCAAGGGCTATAGTCTATGATTCTAGACTATTTTTGATAGTTTCAGCTAGATGGAATTAAGTTTTCTTTTTTTGAAAGTTTACAATTACCATGGAATAACCTACGATGTAAATTTCTGTTCTTCGATCTGGTGGAAAATAATTCACTATTTTTGTGGGCTATAACCAATGTTTTTTTGTAAATTTTTGTTTTTCGACCAATGGGAAATAATTTTACATATATCAAAATTCATAGCTTTCGTAGGGTATAGTCCACAGTTTTTGTTCATTTTTGTTTCGACCATTTAGCAATTAATTATGCGAACTTCATTGTTCATGAAAAATATTCATGACTTTCATTGGTTACGACCCGCGATTTATGTCCGTTATCGTGCATTCAACTAAATGATAATTAATTATGACTATTTCATAGTTCGCGATTTTCAAGGGTTATAACCCATGATTTTGTCATTTAATGTTTGATTTGTTCCAACAATAAGTAATCTATGTTACGTGGGTACTTCTAATCTAAAGCTATACAGGTACCGGACGTGACCGTACCCAAACTCCTTGGACACTCCTCGCATAAATGCATGCATTTATTTGGGCATGTACTCAATTATACAATAGATTTTAATTTAAAACATTTGTCATACATATTTGGGACATATATCCTACACTTGACACCCAATTCTTGAAACTCATTTGACACAGGTTAGGTTTCAAATTATATCTTTGACATAGGTTACGTTTTAAATTATATCTTTAAGTGACGTTTGGATGTCTAGTTAAAAAACTAGTGGTTTTTCACTTTATAATCCACATAATAAAAGAAACATAAAATTGTTATATAGGACTTTTATTCTCATCCTTGATCTCATACAAATTATTAATTTGAATATATAATATATTTGTGTATAAATATTTATAGTCGTGTTCCCGTACCCTACAGTGTACAAATTTGCTGTATCCCTTACCTGTGCCAACATCTGTACCCGTACCCATGCAGCATAGCAATTACTTGTAAATACTTAAAAATTTCGTGATTTCTGCACACTTTGACCTGTGATTTTAATCTATTTCGAATCTTCAATAGTTTCGGCCAAATGAAATTAAATATTCTTTCATAGAAAATTCACGATTTTCATGGGTTATGGCCTGATGTTTGTAAATCTTTGTTTGACTTCGTGGAAAATAACTATGCAAATATCAAAATTCGTGATTTTTGGAAGCTTGTAGTCCATGATTTTTTTCTATGTTGTTCGTTTCGACTATTTAGCAATTACTTGTGCGAACTTCAAAGTTTGTGTTTTTCAAGGGTCAGTCGCTCTTTTTGTCCATTATCGTTCATTCGACCCAATGATAGTTAATTATGACTAGTTCATAATTTGTAATTTTGGTAGACTATAACCCAATATTTTGGCATTCTATATACAATTCGTCCCTATAGCAAGTAATTGTACGTACTTCAAAATTCGCGATTATCATGGGCTAAAATGCACAATTTTAGTCTATTTTTGATAAATTTGAATTAATAGAATTAAATTTTTTCACATTGAAAATTTGTGATTTCCATGGGCTATAGCACATGAGCTCGGTAAATCTTTGTTTGCGACCTGGTGGAAAATAATTCGCGATTTTCATGGACTATAACTTACGAGTTTTGTAAATTTTATTCATTGACCCGATGGAAAATAATTATGCTTTAAAGTTCATGACTTTCATCCATGATTTTTGTCCAGTTTGTTCGTTTCAACTATTTAGCAATTAATTATGCAAACTTCATTGTTCGCGATTTTCATTGGTTATAACCCACGATATTTAGCTATTATCATTCATTCGACCCAATGACAATTAATTATGTTTGCTTTATAATCTGCAATTCATAGGTTATAACCCACGATTGTTGTATTTTATGTTCGATTTGTCCCAATAAGAAGTGATTATACGCACAACATAATTCGCGATTTTCATAGGTTGTAATTGACGATTTTAGTCTATTTTCAATAGTTTCGGCCTAATGAAATTAAACTTTCTTTCATAAAAAATTCATGATTTTCATAGGCTATAACCCATGATTTTCCTAGTCCATAATTTTTATTCATTTGATTCGTTTCGACCATTTACAAAAAAAAATCATGATTTTCATAGGCTATACCCCATATTTTGATTAACTGGACATTGGTAGATGGCAAACAGATATCCTTGTGACTTTGTGCTTTTGGAATCAGAATTTTAAGGCCTTTTGGCCTTTTTAGGTTATATTTCATTTATCTTTTTTGTGGACGCTTGTTGTGTAGGCGCAGAATATTTTGAACTGAGATATTGGGAATTGTTAACTTTTATTGCAAAATCAACGTGGCTTTAGTTTTGTTTTTTCATTGGGAAAGTAACCAAGAGTCACTGTTTATGCTTTCTGTAGTGCAGTATAGTGACGTTCATTGCACAATATTTGGTTGTCATATTTTATGAACGGATTAGGAAGCGAAAGCAAGTGTCCTTGCCTACTGTTACGAATTGGTTTCCCCAAACTGTTTTACATGGTAAGCATATTATGAATTTCTCCATGCTATTATTTATCTCTTTCTCATCTAGGAAGCATGAATATATATGAACATGCATCGTATGACATTGACAGAAAATTCTTAACACATGCCATGAAGTATTGTGGATTATACAGACAGTGAATATGGACACAAACTAACCTGTGTTCACAAATAGCACTGTCCTTGCTACACAAATTCTCATACATGCTCGTCTATAAATTTTGACCTTGCTAAGCTTTATATAATTTTTATTAACCTTTTAATTATTGCAGTCTGAGAAGAATGAACTCCGTGATGAGAAGCTAAGACTAAAGCAAGAAAAAGAGAATCTAGAGCAGCAAATCAAATTGTTGAACTCTCGCCCAAGCTTCATGCCTCAGCCTTCTGTAATACCAACAGCTTTCGCAGCCCAAAGCCAAGGAGGAGGGCACAAGATGATGATGCCTGTCATTGGCTATCCTGGATATCCAATGTGGCAGTTCATGCCACCTGCAGATGTTGACACCTCGCAGGATGCCGAGTCATGCCCTCCTGTTGCTTAAGCCAAAAGAAATCAATAGGTGGCTTCTATGAATCTATTACTTGCTTCTTTCTCCCCTCAAATCATTTGGCATTGTTACTGGACTTAGCTTTTAACACTCTGTTTTATCATTAAACTTGGCTAGTTTAATTGTTCTGTATTAGTAGCTGGTGACTGCCGTTCGTATTTGATTGTAAATTTCAATAAACAGATCCAGCTTTTCATGTAATTGTTAATAAGTGATAAGCATGGGGATCTCTTATCCCCAATTTAATAACGTGATAGCTTTACTGATTCTTTGTCTCATGGAAAATTTTGAGAGGTAAAGTTGTCAATTGTGTAGTCTGTGTTCATTCAGTGTCGGTAAAAATGTTGATTCCGTTGCCTTGTGATTGTTAATTGATATTAAGAGTATCCAACTTATTGCCCGCCATTCTAAACTATATGGGCTCTGCCGAAAATTTGGGTTAACGGCTTTGCTGTTGTTGGAGTGTTGTATTTGTTACTAAGCTATAATCTCTGGCTGCTAGTAGAACTTTGTTTTTTTACTTTTTATTCCTGAGTTTAATGTGGCAAATATATTTTGTTCTGTGCCATTATTTTTGTTAATTTCATGTATTTGATCTTTAAGGAACCTATAAACATCCAATTTATTTGCTTTACAGAATCGAAGAATGAAGAAAGAAAACTGCTGCTGGTTTGCATATTTCGTATCAAAAGCACAGGTACAATAAGTTTATTCATCCACAAGAAAACCATAACAATCAGTCTGGTTCTCAGAGCACCAAAGCTGTCATCATGCTTGTTGTGATGCCCAGTTTGTCACCGGACTGAAGCAGTTACCTGCTGATGGTTGTGCTATAGGAACTGTTTCAGTCAGGGTTGAATCTGGCACCACCGCTGATACGCCCTGCGCCATAATGCGTGCCAATGGCGAAGAATCACCAGTCAACTGCGCACTTTGAAGAGCTCCAGAATTGACTGTTGGCGGCCCAAGCTCTGCAGGCACAGTGTTAATCTCCACCTTCATCCCGCTGCTGCAATGCCCTTCAACTCCACAGATGAAGTATCTCTTACCCGGTAGAGGATAACTTGATGACTGTATTCCCATCAGTGTGACTATTTATCGAACCGGTAATTGAGCAGGCATCATAGTCGGCCTTGGATACTTCCACGACAGAGTGGAAAGGTCCATAGGAGAAAGCTGCAAAATGT